>NW_022711326.1:1183910-1221897 GCF_011630105.1 Anneissia japonica
GGATAGGAGTGATCGTGAGAACATGGCTTTAATAAACGCCACAAGTTTTTAACTGGTCTCCTGCTGACTGATTTATGCATGTGTAATTATACAGAACTGTTCTTACACTGAGTTTAATAACAAAAAACACAAGAAATAATTATAATTGAATAATAATTGAAAGACACTAAACTGATGCTACAGTTAAATTCACCATTGCTGTTAAGGCTCCTCTCAACGTACACAGTAATAAAAGAAATGTGTATTTTTAAATCAAAATAAAAATGAAATGTCTCACACTTTCTCTCCCCCTCCCCAAACCTTTTTTTTTTTTTTTTTTTTTTATCAAAGAAAGCCACAAAAAGGATTGGCACATCAAGTTTGTCACAGCCATTTGATGTATAAACTAAATTACAAGAAGAGAGATGATTCTGAATTCAAGTAGATTCTCAAGAACCATAGTAATTTGTGGCAACCACAAACAGCTTTCTGTAGCCGTGTGAAGGGTTGTTGTAAAATTCAATTTACTAACAGCTTTTGTAACTGAATTTACATACAACACTCAACAATTGCATATGTACTGTACACAACATATATTTAATACAAACATTACCTGCCAGGAAATTACTTGGCTAAAGCCTTTGTAATGATCAAACACGCAATGTGTTTACACCGAGAATGTCTTGGTTACAGCCCTACTTCAATTTGCTGTCCACTTGTTCTGGCCATTACCTTAATCAGAATACAAAAGATGGGGGAAAATCCATAGGACATACGTCCTTCACATATCAATTTAGCTGATGATACAATGATTCTGCTAGCGGCACAATTAAAGGGCTAATAAGAAGGATAGGATGCAACGTATTTTAATTAGTCATTAGGACAAAGTGATGGATCAGTTAGGCACCTCTCCTTTTGTTTGCAGTTTATAAACTGTCAACAGATCCACAAGTTAGTATTGGCTCACCTATAAGTTCCGACCCTCGGATGTTACTACTAAGGTCCAATAAAACACCGGGGGTAAACTGTATACGTACATAAACATGTTTGTTTGTGGAACAAGCGTATATTCCTGAATAATTACTTGTTATTTGTAATATTGAATAACTTGTTCTGATTGTTTATGAACTTGGAAAGGTCCACTGGAGATAACAAAATGCTGCAAGCAACCCAACTAAAATGATACACCTATACCACGCCATATCCTGGATTGCCATAGGGGATTGCGAAGAAATGTAAAAATGAACTCGGTTGGATCGCAGCTTCAATTCTTTCATTAGGCCTAAAAATAATTTGTTTGTTTGCCCTTCTTTTTTTAAAAGTTTTTTTTACAGTACTCATCAGATAAAAATAACCCACAATTGACATTTTACAATGAATGTACAGTACACTTAGAATGGCAATATCTTACATCAGAAAACAACTTTAGACAACCTTGTAGGGCATCTGGCAAAACAAAAAAAATGATCAATTCACTCACATTTTTTTTTATTAATTTATAAATAAAAAAAACTAAAAAAAAAAGACTTTTCAAAAGTTTTTTGGTTTTGCTGCCCCTATTTTTTTAAAAGTGAGTTAGGGGCGGGCGAGAAGGGCACACAAACACATTTTTTTAGGCCTTACTATGACAACTTCAATGCCAAAATTGCTGTGCCTAATGATAGATTACTGGTTATAACGTAAAAATTTAAGATTCCTTTACAACAAAGGAAAAGATGTTATACTCTCAACTGTCTTAAACCCCCACCCCCTGGGATGGGTACTAAAATAATGATACTTATTCAAAGATTACCTCCTGTATTTCCAGGCCTAAATTAAAATTTAATTTTCATGCGCACTTTTTTTCTCTTTTAAGATGGTCGCAAAATATCTAGGCATGTACATACCTCAACAGATAATAATTGCTTAGAAGGATGAGGATTCCTGCAAGATTATTTGATTGTTTTCCCTGTGAAAGTAAAGATCATTAACCTTGCTACACAGTGTACTGTATATCTTGCGTACACACAAGAATAAATTAGTTACTATTGAATGTGTAGACACGTACACGGACCATACAATTGTACTTTAATACAGGGTGCAGTATGGCATCAATATTTAATTTTACATATAGGTCCATGCACCTAAGCCTATTTTACGTTGATTGCTATGCATTATTGAAGCATTATGTAGACCATCGTTGTCCTCATGTAGATTAATAATTCTTATAAAAGACCAATTACTACCGGAAATGAGCAAGTAAAACTCTCACTTAATTATTTATTAGACAAAATTTCTATTGGTTTAGCCCTGTTGGAGGTTGTTCACACCATTTTCTATTGACTGTGATACTGGCTGGGCTAATACCTGAGCATGGACCCTCTTATGCGCAAACAACATGTTTAGAAATTCCAGGGATGGATCAATAAGGCTCATGGCAACAAACTAGCGAAACCCATAAGTAACTTATTATCCTCCCAGCTTGCCTTATTAACACAAAAATGGTATCCTTTATGTTTCTAAATGTTAACTATAACTGTTAAAATTTTAACAACTTTTGTAGTAAAGTTAAATGATTATTTTTTCGATAAACAATGTTTGCAAAAAGTTTCAGGTGTGTGCATGCACCTTTGGTGCTTCGTAATCACTTTTGTGTTGGGTCACCAGTCCATGGTTTCCTCTTGCATCTGTATGTCGAATTTGTAATAAATAAAATAAACTAAATAGGTAAATCCAGCAAAATAAAATTAAAAAGTGAGGAACATGCCCACAGTAAAATCTTATGTTGGCAGAAAAAATATATGCAATGCATGCAAAAGTTTTTTCTTAAAATTTTAATTTGTTTTTAGTTTTGCCGATTCATTTTGGAAATCATCTTGATTTTTTTCCTGCCACTGCATAATATTATGTTTTGTGATTGTCTTGTTTTTTGGGGGATTTTCTTGTTTTTATACAGGCTATCAACAAATTGTGAAAACTACACTTTATAGGTACTGTTTATGACAACAATCTTATGAACAATGATCTGGTTGAGGTAAAATTAGCATGTTCCCATGACCTATGGTATGCCAGATGAATAAAAATCAGAAATATTAAATCTTATTTAGGACAACTGAGGAAGAAAAAGGATATAGAACATTCCCAATGGGGTTCATAAATTGCTAACTGCAATAATAACCATCAATGATTCCATTGTATGTTTCTGGTGCAAAACCTGAGTTACCAGCTAATACCAGCTATACAGGAATACCTATTAAAGCCCACAATCCTCAACATATGTGAATACACATATTGAAACGAGTCCCTCAACAATTATTTAGATTCCCAAATTACTTTAAAAAGTTCTTTTCTATTTTAACTTTAACAGACTACACAATGCCTCCTTAGAATTTAGACGGATACTTATAAAAAGCTAGTAATCAAATTATATTTAGTGACGGAAAATTCTGAAAAAGAAAGGATATCATAAAATTATATATTTTTTTTATACTAGGCATAGATTAAGTTTAGGCCACTCTTATAAGGGCAGCGGTGATGGA
Source organism: Anneissia japonica (assembly GCF_011630105.1). NCBI lineage: Eukaryota > Metazoa > Echinodermata > Crinoidea > Comatulida > Comatulidae > Anneissia > Anneissia japonica. Next base: position 1,187,408 of record NW_022711326.1, read on the forward strand.
CCCCCTTTAAGGGGCAGTCCATAAATGAAAACATGAGACGTTCCTTCCCTCCGTGAGTCTTAGGAGTTGCTAATTAAGAATATCTGCCTTGGGCAAGCAAAGGCACTCCTGAAGCCTCCCCCACCAGGGATACGGTTATTATTATTATTATTTTTTTTTTTTGTAGTTAAGATTACAAACTGTTAACAACTTTCTCAACTTCTGTTTTGCGCCATAAGCATCTTTGATGGATACTGGCGCATTATTATTATTAGGCCTATTATACCACTTTCAATTTATGACTTCTTAATCGAGAAAACTTACGCTTTTGAAGCAGTGCCATACAATGAACTAATATTTTTCCTATGGTGCTGTGAGGAATACAGGCTAACTCGTACACATGCCAACTCAAACACAACTCGTACACACCATTGCCTAGCTCATACACACAGTTAGCAGCCCAAGTTTTGTGTAAGATTTACTTTAGTATTTTAAACTTTATTCAAATTGTATTGCATTTTGATAACAGTCATACTGATCTATATTATTAAAACCTACCCATGATTATTAGAACATGTGGTACATAAATGGTAAATAGATTTAGAAATTTATGATCGTCAGCAGTGCGGGACTTCAAAACTGATCACCTTTCCATTGAGGAGGCGCTATAAAAATTATTAGTACATTTTTCTTTTGAGATATGTTTCAGATCCAGTTTTAGAATTAGTAGACTTTGTCCTTGTACAATGCTTGACTATATATAATACTCCCATAATACTTTTTGTATTTTTTTAGTAGCAGTGTAATGATTATTATTTAAGTTTTTTACGATTGTTATTGTTTCAGAAATTTTAATTACAATTAATGGCAATGAAGTTGTCACACGTGAAAACTTCATTGCCATTGCGCGCTCGTGTTGAGCATCTGACCTACTTCTGTCTTTGTGTCCACATTACAGAAGGCCATGTATACAGAATGTGTTTACTTCCTCAAGAGTACCATGAAAACCTGTTTGGTTGTGAAAAAATTTCTTCCAGACTTTTTTGTACTTAGGCCTAGTTAAAAGGCAACTAGTACAGGTAATAGGCCTTGTGAATTTTTCCAGCACCATATTTATATATTATAATAAAACTATATATTTCACTATATTTCCATTTATTTGTGTATTTTATAAACATAAAACTATGTATCGAAAATGGAAATAAAACAAACAAGAAAATACAAATATTGTGTATAATGCTTCACTTCAGAGTATGCCTACCGTGGGAATCTATTTGTGAGAACGTTTTAGCAACTTAAATACTCTACAGTAGTTGCAACTATGACACACCCCTAACTCGTGAGTGATTTTGTTGGGCTTATGAATATAGAAAAAAGCCTGAAACAGATATTGAAATGTACAGTATGTACTAATTAATATATTGATAATTTTATATGGAAATATAAATATGAAAATATATTTTCTTTATTACCATTTATCATCATTTACTGTAGTATATTTTCATAGAAGAAAACAAATGATGACAAACTAATATATTGACTACTTTATTTCAATCTCCAATTAATTTAAGTAATAATAAACTTTCAGTCAAGATATATCACAACAAACGATAAAAAGAAACATGTCTCGAACCTAGTTGACTTAGTAACATTTGCATTGTTTCAGTAAAAAAAGAAAATAACACCAAACACCCTAATTTATGCCAAGTTAGACAAATTTGCAGGCGTGAGATTTCTAAAAATCCCATACCCTATGGTGTGTCAGGGATATGCCCTCTCCCCCACCCCCCAAACAATGTTTTTCCCTAGATACCTGAAAATGGATTATTTGCCACTTTACCAGGGTAGTTACAACTGAAAATCTGTTAAGAATCCGCATTTTTACTTGACAATGCACGTTGTTTTTGCCGTCCACACCTATCCCACTGGCAGTTTGTTCTTTGACCCTATTGATGCAGCTAGTTTGATCTCATCTGATCGAAAAACTACTGTATGAGAAATTGACCCTATCAAAATGCATTTGGGTATAAGTTTGCCAAAAGTCATGTGTACGAGATCACCAATCGTGTGTATGAGTTCGTCTAAATTTGAGTACGAGTTAGCCAAAGTGTGTACAAGTTGGCATGTGTATGAGTTAGCCAACACCCGCTATGAGACCATCAGTGTAAGAGCACTTAATAAATATTCAGATTATTATTATTATTAATACTAATAGCAGCATCTATCACACAACTATTTAACTACCAATGTTGCAATTTTTGATGATTTGTTAAAGTGTCCAGTAGCACAACCATGTTTTTGTTTGTTAATACCCTACACACTATTTTCTATATTTTCCATCATTTTTCATTAGAATATTGTCCAAAACAAATGCTAGGTGTTAACGATGTACAGCACACTTTAATGAAAAATGTTATTTTGCACTATTTCAGGGAGATGGAGGGACCACAGTAATATGATTTACTTTCTTGAAAATTATGAAAAAAATGATGGTCTCACTTATAACATCATGCTAGTGTGCGAATGCCTTCTTCGTTCAAGGACTATAAAATAAAAAGCCTTTTCACAAACAGCTGTATGTAACTACAGTGTGAGAAAGTGTTACAATACTGTACACAGGCTTGACAGTCACCATGACAACCCTACCTTGAAGTTCACTGATGCTAAAGAGGAAGACCCTCCAGCTGTTTTGAGATACACTGCAGTCTTTGATAAAGTTAGACAGACATCACTTGTACATAGTACAATACATTACTTCTAGAGAATGGATGTTCGCAACATCAAATCGAATGCAACAGTATGATAATCACTTGGCCATTTTATATCCAACAGTACTACATTCTGACACAGTCTCAAATACACGGTTTTGTTCTTCAAATTAATAATGTTGGCACTACAAGGTTAAAGGTTTTCTTTTTTTTTTTTTTTAAATTATGATAATAATAATAATAATAATAATAATAATAATAATAATAATAATAATAATAAACAATGAGGCTTGTCAATCAACTTTTGATAGCGAACTCGCACATTTGTCAAGCCTTGTAACAAGAACAATAGACATCACTAACCAATCTTGGACTGTGGAGGAACACAGGCATCACATTCATGATGACTACTACTATATACTTGATTAAAAAATAAATTGATTTCAATACATTTACTGAATTTCAATCAAACACTGCAATTATAATGGAGTGGAGCTCGCTTCTAATCCTAAGGTTTATGGTCATGGGTTCCGTTCTGAGTACAATCCTGGTCAAAATTTCATGATAAACCAAAAACCACTCTTGAAGCCTCATATAACATTATAGAGCACCACATATCCCAAATGATGAACTACCTATCCTCTGAAAGAGCCCCATATGCCTCATAAACAAGCCTCATAGAGAAACCTTGATTACAGAGAGTTAAGAGTTCTAAATGATCAGTCCTTCACTTTCCTACTCTTAATTTAAGACACTGTACTTGGTTAGCATCATGGATCCCAAATGATAAGGACTCACTCTCCTAGCCTCATTAAGACACTGTACTTGGTTAGCATCATGGGTCCCAAATGATAAGGACTCACTCTCCTAGCCTCATTAAGACACTGTACTTGGTTAGCATCATGGGTCCCAAATGCTAAGGACTCACTCTCCTAGCCTCATTAAGACACTGTACTTGGTTAGCAACATGGATCCCAAATGGTAAGGACTCACTCTCCTAGCCTCATTAAGACACTGTACTTGGTTAGCATCATGGGTCCCAAATGCTCAGCTTTCTACTTCTGAAGCCTCATAAAGAGACTAGTAGCTGGTGTCTCTGATTACCTCCCACTCCTTAAACCTTACGAATGGATCAAATTATAAATTATCATTATATCAAATAAATAAATTAGATATTTAACTGTATATTGATCACTACATCTACAACAATATGCTTACAGTATTAACCACCCTCATAAAAGATTGTTGAAATAAAATAAATAAATAAATAAATAAAATAGATGGTTTGATTTCAGTGATTCAAAGTTTAATTAGGAGATTTACAAGCATTAAATTCGAGCTAGTTTTGTGGATTCTACATGGTTATGATTAAAAATGTCAACTCGCATCAGTTTTCCTTTGTCCAAAGGATACTCAGTACTTAAACACAATGGGTGTCTTAGCCTGTAGTCCTTCCAATTCATTTATCTCCATGGACGAACAATGGAGTATGTTCTAGTGGTGTTAATTATATCATTTTAAACAGCTGTGGTATACGCTGGAACAAAAAAAAATTAATATTGTTGATGAAGCTGGAAATTATAATCTCAACACATGTCAAGTAGCAAGAGAAAGCTATATTTTTATTTTATACTATCAATTTTCTGTGAGAACCAATGTCAAGTGTTAAGAGCCACAGTTATGCAATGACAAGATTAAATTTAAATTAACTAATTTGGGAAGAGAACACTTTTCAAAAAATTCACGGAATCAAAGAAATATTCAATGAAATCTATATTCGAAGAGACATTAATGACTTTGGCCTCAAGTACAGTACTGTATATGAACATTGTGCAACATGCAGTTAAAAGCTAAAAATGTTGCAATTATAAAAATTATAAATGATCATTTTCATATAATTTACAATACTTATACTCTTCATCTATGCTATTAAAAGCCTGGGTTATTTTCTAAAACTACAAATTGAATTCCAGTTTTAACAATTGCAAAGGACAGCTGATTGGTTCGGAGTGTAACACCTCAGGCATTGATGGTTATGAAACAATCGTACGTACGTAAATGAAAAATGTTTAAAGACATCATTACGAGTCTCAATGTCGTCTTTCTTCAAGAACCATCAACACGAAGCTTTTTAGAACAGCTGAATTGAAAAACAGCATTGACAATTATTAATGTACAATAAAATTATGAAAGAAACCTTGAAATTTAAATGTCATGACACACAAAATGGTTACCTAATACCTAATTAGAGGCATTCTCGTGATTCCCCGACGAGAGGTCCAAGTTTCCAAGAGGGGCTCTAAGTCCACCTCAACCCCATCCTATTTGGAGCAAAATTTTAAGGAGGCATCACTGACACACTGCAAACATTTTTTTTTCAAAGTATTATATTCCTAGGTTGACTTCTTCCCTGATCAGGTCCCAGGCACCTGTACCCACTGATGAGTCTGAAACTGAAGCTAATTTCAATTCAATTAATTTAGAAAATTCCGGAATGGAGAAGTAAATTAATAGTATAATGAAAAAAACACATGAACATTTAGGATTAGAAATATATGTAATAATTATATAGAAGTGAGTTTAAACAATAAAAATATAGGGAGAATAGATTCAAGAGACTGAACTTCAAAAGAAAATTTATCAAATGAATTGAGCGAGTTAAAAATTGCCGGATTCAGTGAGATTGTACCAACGATTGGCCATCGTGTTTGTAGCAAAAATATGATTAGCATGCAAACCGAGTTCCTTAGATAAGCAGACAGTAACATGCTTCGTATGAACCGGTAATTATTGCACCTGGTCTAATACGCCTTTCTCGGTCAAAACCATTGTTCAGCGGATCACATTGATGTTCTTGTACATTATAGCCACATACGATCTGAGCTCATCAGTTGTGACGGTAGTAAGGCATAATATTCACTTCCCTAGTAAGTTTATAATCTTCTAGATTGAAAAAGAATTTAATTCATCCATATCAAATAGAAACGAAATACAAAACAGGACTGACACCATCCACATCTAGGCTGCCTAAAAATAAAATGTTATTGTTGTCAGGTAAAAAGTAATTAAGGGCACTGTTGGCCCTTGCTCGAGATTTCATAAGAACTTTATCAGTTATAATTATTACTAATTCTCAATGTTGAACAAACTGACACGATTCCCTTACAAACCATTTAATACGGTAATTCTATTAAAACCAAGATTTTCATTGAAAATATAGTTTTATATACACTTTGCTAAAACTGAATTTTCTATAATGCACTGTACTGGTATTGCAAACATGAGAAAAATGTTGAGAATTGAAATAACTAATCTAAAATAACATAATGTATCAAAACGTAGTAACATACTGTAAATCAATCCCATGCTTGCATGTCCAACATTTGTCACTTGTTTTATGCAAGATTTTGCTAAGTACAGCTATAATTACTTATACCAATAGAGCACATACACTTTGAAAATATTTTCATAGCTTAAGTACCGTAGTATAAGTCAAAATTATTTACTGCTGTTTTTCTTGTAAAGTGCATTGAGGCTTTTTTTACGAAATGTACTATAGAAGAATTTTTTCATTATTTATTATTATTATAATTACATTATATTAATGCACAGTATTCTCAAAGTTAGTCTTTCAACCATTGTGTCACTTTGTGAAGGTTGATTCTAAGCTCATGCTTGTATGTCATCCTTATATATTTGTAAAAAATATAAATATCCAGGAATATCTACAGTATGATTGGCCAACTACGGAACATTTGAAATTAAATGATTTAATTAAAAAATAAATATTCTACTGATACTTGATGTTTTATATGGAGTCATAATACAATGCAAAGTACTGTACTCTCGGACAAGTGGTTAAAAATAACCTCAAACCACCTAAATTCTCTAGTGCCCCCACCCACACATTCACTGTAGGGCAATGCTGATGCCATGCCAGATGAGAATGGTTTTCACATTAGAATAGTGATGTTGGTATTTCAGTAGTTTGTTAATACGTAACCATAGTTTCTCTCTGTGTTTGCATATTATATGCATGATCAATGCACTCGGTCACTTCACTGATTGATGCAATTTCTCATTTGAAAAGAAAATTTGATCTTATAATGCTTCTATAATCAACTACGATTTCAAATTTTGTATTGTAGATACAAAGGGATGTAATCTAATTTTTGTTGTAAAATTTCACAAAGCAGAGAGTATTTGCTGTAGTTTATATTTAATTACAATAATATAATAATAATAATAATAATAGATGGATTTATATAGTGCAAATAAACGAGGTCTCTATGTGCTAGACAATATTGAAGTCAAGAACACAAAGAAAAAAGCTGGAAAAAAAAAAAATAAATAAATAAACACCAAGCTAGCACCCAAACCGAAGTATGAGGTTACACCATCAAGACTATGACTCTGAGCTTTTTGTTTAATGAAAACCGTAATCTTAAAGCCCCATTCCCGCCAAAATTTCAGTTAAGAAAATTTTTTATATGTCATAAAGATTTATAAATATAATACAAAATTGCTAGTTTAACTGAATTTAGACATTCCTAAACTTGAAAAAAATGTAAAATAAGACTGAATTTTGATTTTTTTTGTGTTCCACACAAAAAATAAATGCGAATGAATTTTTTGTTTGAATTTGCGATAGGTCTACAAAGAAATATAGTAGGCGCCGGAAACATTAGCCTATGCAACATTGCTAAGCTAGGCCTAGCCTTACCTCAATTTAGCTTCTGTTATCACACATAAAAACGGCCGACATGATATTTTCCGTTGCTAGTATTGACACTTGTGAAGTATACAGTAATATACAGTTAATATTTCATAGGAATTATTTCAAATTTGTTAAAAAAATGATTCCTATGAGAAATAGTCTGTATTTTTTAATTTTTTTTATTCTTCTGCATAAAACTAAAATTTATGCCAATACTTTCCATGGTTTATAATTAGTGGAGTAATGCATGCATTTTTTCTAAAAAAAATCTTTCTTTAGTGAAATTTTGCCGGGAATGGAGCTTTAAACATTAGTTTTTATCTAGGGACGTATTGAGTCTTCAGTGAGTTTAAATATTGATTACATCTTTCTTGTGGGATGAATGTAATTCTTGTTTGTTCAGATTTACTGTTGCTCTTTCTCAGACACTGCGCCTTGAGCACCAATTTTTGTGGTGATGTTTGTGCTTTTAATTATTAATAAGTACTTTAATATCAGGTTTTCATATTTCCAGGTTATTTGACTCGGTGCTCATAGTAAAAATGGGTAACCATTCTATTATTTATATATTTAACAAGTTGACTTCCAGACCTTTTTTAACGTTCCTTCCCGTGTGCCAAAACAGGTTTACATGTACAAACATGCTTTTTTTGAAATTTTATCTAGTCATATATCATCAACATGGTGTCTAATAAATTGGCAGGAAAATATTAGGGGACGAGTAAATTTATCACCAGCTTTTTGCATGGGTTTACATGTTCAGAGGGCAGGTACCTTGATTTATTGCTGACTACAATAAATTTAAAACCGGGAATTGATCTGAGTCTACTATATTTTTTACTCAATCTGATTCAGTTATTTAGTGTGTACGGCATAACCATGTACGGTTGTTTGCTTGGTGTTTTTCCCCTAATGTTTATGCTTTAATTTCAAATAATAAAAATAATAATTTACATAGTATTCTGTAGCGCATATTGCAGTGCCTTTATGCCTAAAAACAAGATTTTAAGTGAAATACTGAAAAAGAATCAGAAATTAAATACTCATCTTGTATTATCATGACATTTTTAAGTACCATGTAAAAATCATGCACTGGAATTTCAAGGTTGTTGTAGACAATGAGTACAAAGCAAACCTGACAATAAATGTCCTCCCATGAAGGATCGCTCTCTATCAAATTGTTAACATGGATTAATGTTCCTTTATATCAGTAATGAGAGGTGTAGAGATGTAGTCTACATTTGCTTGGTAAAGACCATTCAGTGAGAATTAGGCCTACAGTTATATCAAGGACACTAGCCACTGTACAGCATTATTCTACAGCATTCCTGCGTACTGGTAAAGCAAGCAGTGGGGAAAAAATGATTACCATTTTGTACAATTTACTATAAATCTATTTTAATTAATACCGGTACAATTTATAAATTTGTTTTTTGATTGGCATACTGCAAATTTTATCAAAGCTAGACAGAAGGATGGATGGATGGATGAATGAATAGTACCTTTGTTTGTTTTATTTCATTATTTAAAAGACTGAAGTTTAAAGATGACATTTGTAAAGAATGAAAAAATTCTGTATGATTTTGAAATAAGAACATGCATGTCAGTCATGTACTGTACTTATGACGCGAATTATTTTTTTTAGTGGTTGTTACAAAGGAAAAATACAGTACGTCTTTCAATTGTTTATTTCAATGTAATTCACATTCTTTCACAAGTATTACTAATGTTTAAACACTACTACAGTTAGTAAATATGGGTAAGATTAACCAAAAAATATGTGTTCGCAACTATAGTATACAGTACTACAGCGAGTACAGTACCGCCACAAACTATTGCAATTTTACCTGCACGCAGGCTTCGTAGATACATCGTAGCCTGATATCAACAATCTAAGCAAGGCTACGCGAAGCAAAAGCATGCTGTTTATTTGTATGTGCAGAAAGACTGCTGTAGTTTACTGGAATAAACAATGTATTGCTTGATAATTTGTGAATGACAAGCACGAGTTTAGACCGTTAATTTAAAGTATGGAGCTTTTTTTCAATAAGAAAACGTACACTTGACTTCATGGGACGCTCCTCTTCCACTCGCTGTCCACGACAGGAACTTGTTTGTACTGCTGTATTATTTTTTTAATTAATTAGCCTAGGCCTAGGTCTAGCTTATTTTTTTATTTACAATTATTTTACCTCTTTTAAATGTCAAAAAATGATATCCTCAATGGCAATACACACATGTGAAAAGATTGTTCATCAAATAATATTTTGTAGTCTTGATTTAGTAAGATAAACAATAAATATAAAGGAGAATTAACGTCCGTTGGTTGTAGAATTAACGAATGTCACATGGAAAACCTAATGGAAAATAAAACTTAGCCAGCATTGGACGTCAGAGTGCGCGCCAAACAGAACACAGTAAAGTGTGTTAAAGGTTAACCTCGTGGCAAATGTTGAAAAGCTGTGAGCGACAGTGAGTAAAAATCAAAGTAAATGCGGTCTAGCATGACTAGCCTTAATTCGGCAAGGTAGTGATTTCTATTTCCATTAGTATTGGATCGCTTTGCAGGTTCTGCTTCAAATTACGGTAAACAATAAACAACGTGATCTGTAGAAATCGTAATAATTTGTACATGATTTGTCATCAGTATTATTATTTAAAAGAAGAAAATTCCTACTACCAAAACAATAATATCACATCAAAATTCTCCGAATTGGAAAGTTTACCAGTATAATTACTGTCTGCTCTCCTCCTCTATAGGGGAAAATGTAGGACGTACGTAGGCCTAAATGACATCGAAATTTGAATATACTGAATGCCCAATAGGTTACCTAGCTAGTGAATTAAACACAGTTTTACAACATGATCAATCTAATAAGGTAGGAAATAACAAAACAATAAAGTTCTAACATTGTATATTAGCAAATTGCAACATTGCTCACGTGTTGAAAGCTGGTAAACTATTATTTCAATATTGTTTACGTATTGTTTATTAGCCCGACGATCCAGCCTACGATCATTGCAAAGCTAATTAAAATAACAATGACCTTCGTAGTGGTTCGTAGGTACGTTCAAAATGTACCTACGAGCAGATTACGAGAGGTTACGTGCAGATACGAAGTGATATTTTGTGTCTGTATTGTTGGCCTGGGTGTAGTTGATTATAAATCTCTAAAAATTGAACCAGGGATTCCAAAAGGCCTGGGTGTAGTAACAGTAGTTGATAAATCTCAAAAAAATTGAACCAGGAATTTTCGGTTTGGACTGCAAACACTTTAAATACTGGGCTAAATCATGAAGTCGGTATGCTATACTGAACTTAACCTTCCAGCCATTATCTAATGACCATACTAATGTGAAAAATTGGGGACAATCTTATGGTGTCCATCATCACTTACATAAAGCACTGTCAACAGTTATAAGAACCTTAGGTGTTTCTGATTTAAATTGAGAGCAATTTGATAGAAAGAACTGTTTGCTGTATGGATATCATGCTGACTGTATACTATAGTTCCTAATCACTGTTCAGCAGGTGTTATGATGACGTTCATAGCGGCTTTGAAGTCAGTTATGTCACACCAATTAAATTATTCAGCATTGAAATTTATAAGTTACCAAGGACATGAAAAAATTAAATTAAACAATAAACTTGAAACAATTAGCATTATTATCCAATAATCTATTATATTATTCTTGCGTTAAGACTATTATCTAATGCAAGAAGGTTTCAACAGACTGAGTATATAATCATGGAATTGTTTTCTGTGGAAGATTATCAAAAATGGTTTTAAAAGAAAGAATTGTAATACAGAAGGAGTTACTATACACAATGATACAATTAACAGTAAAAATTTCAAAGCCTAGATAATTTCATTTGAAAAAAAAAAAACACACACACACAACTGTTGGAAGATCTCAGACATAATTTTCAATATTATCATTCAGAACTATGGTACAAGTTAAGTACAGTTACATTACCAATAATCACATTCATGACATAACAAACAAAAAAATATTTAAAATATTATATCACTTTATTTATTCTTAACTATAACATATGGTCACCAAAAATATTTTTTAAAAGTTTCAATATTTAAAAATAGTTACATTATAATATTTAAACGTCAAAGAAATGCAAAAAAAATATTTTTCAAAAAGCACTAATTTTCAGCATGTACTGTACTAAACCAAATTGATGAGATTAGACAAAAACCATTTATGCCTTGGTAACATTGTACTTATAGATAACATTGTGGTTTATATTTTCAATCAACAGGTCTGATAAAAGTGGGGCTTTTACTTTAAAACTAGCTCACGTTTTCATTGATAATGGGCTGTGACAAAGATAATTCCTAGTGCAGATAGTATTGTTTAGTTCAATTGCAAGTTGATATCAAATTACTTTACTACAATCACCGGGCAGATGTGAGGAGATTCAGTATTTGGGCGTTAAGGCTTCACAAAAAGCATGGAGCTTGACTAATTATCATATATAAGCTCTGAGCCCGGGTATTCAACCTTTTTCAAGCTGATGCCAGTTCCAATATGTTGAGAAAAGCAGTGAACTGACATAAAATTGTGTACTTCAAAATATTTTCAATGACTACCCCACCCATTCTCTTTTATAAACAGAGTCCTCATATTATACAGTGGCCTACAGGTAATTTAGTTTATAAGATTGAATACTTTTAAATATCAATTAAATTATGATACTTTACATTCTCCCTATACATTTACCTCAGCCCCCAATATGGCTGAGTGAAACCGTCCTAACGAAGTTCTATATTCATATAGTGGAGGAAATTTCCTCTCTGCTCCTCTGCTGGCACCATTGCTGGCACTACAATATCATAAAATCTTTTAGGTGTTTTCTCTCTATCGCTCAAAAAAAAAAAACAAAAACAAAAAAACAGAAGCAACTAATGATGCAGGACAAACTTTATAAATAAACAAACTCAAGAAAAAAGCCAACAAAAACTTTGGAACTAACATTCAACATAATTTATTACGCTAAAACTTGATTACAGTTTCATTAAAGCCCAGACATTGACAAAGCTGCCATTGTCTGCTAACGAAAGCTTGTGCAATAAATTACATCAAAAGTTATATCTCAGAATGCTACCTCTGTTTTTCTCCTGTCATTGTTTATACAAACATGTACTAAATAAAAAAATAAAAAAAATTGAAAAAATTTGTATTTTTTCAGAATCAAAATGAATATTTAGTAAAATTGTCTTACCTTTAACATTCTCACTTCCCTAAGAGCTATTTTCTTTATTAATGGATCGTCCTCAGATTCAACAAATTTTTTGATGGCTACAATTTGTCTTGTGTCTTTTCGTTTGCATTTGAACACCACTCCATACGACCCCTCACCGATCTTTCCCAATTTATCATATTTGTCCATGATTCAGGAGTTTCTATTTCAGGTTGATTGCAAAATTTGTACAGAGTGTGGGATTCTCTTTATAGCTGTACTTGATCTTGGTGGTTGTCAAGGTAACTGAATCTATGGGCAGAATAGTCATCAAGGAACCAATATTACAATCTTAAAATTCTGATGTATTTATCAATCATTGAATATATATTTGGCTACTAATGTCACTGTTATTCCAGATTTAAATAAGTAATACATCCTCTCGCATTATTACTTAAATAAAATAATTAATAAACTGTTCACTCTGTGGAATCAGCAAATCTGATGTATTTGCAAAAAAAAAAAAAAACAAAGGATCCACTGATTATTCGCAAATAGAATATGGTGAGTATGGTGACTCTGAAGAATGACAAACATGAGGCCATAATTGATTCTACGTTTCGTTCTTTGTTAAAACATTGTCAAGAATGAATGGATTAGGAGTGTTTTATTAGAATACTGTTCTAATAAGGAACAAAACGAATCAATTATGGACTCGTATTCTGATGTATCTTAGTATCAATTACTGAATATATTTAATGGCTAAATAGTATGACATTCCTGATTTAAGTTAGTAAATCTTATATTTTTACTAAAGTCAAATTAATAAAATTTTAATCTTGCTCTTAACATTCAAATTAATCATCACCCGTCTAAGATTTGGTTCTGACACACAAAGAGTGGTGCAGTATGTGTCAAAATTGGAACGTAGGACTTCTCTCTAATAATATGATTAAGCTTGCTATTATACGATTCACTCTTTACATATAATGAGTAAAATCATATGATAGGAGACACTTAACGGCACAATGCATGTTAGCACTATAGCTCTTGTATTTTAAAAATTCATATTTTTAGCTACATGTATTATGTGCTACTAATATCTTACGATGCTTCTTCATCCAGTTCTGCTACTAATAACAACGCTAGTTTTCAGCATTTTATTTCTAAAAAACCACACCTGTTAATGCCTTCTGTAAATGTTGCTACACCCTTCATTTTTGTTCAGCGACAAATTAATGATGGTGATCGGCCTAATTCTGTTGCCAGAATTCAAACTTTTTTAATGAGTTGGTGTTGCCAGAATGCATAAAGTGGCTCAATAAAGAGCTACTACAAGAAAGTTGTATGGCTCCTGAAGAGGAAAAAGGAAGGCAGCAAAGCATGCATACATTATTGAATGAATGCAGCTTTTAGTGTATATATAGCTTTAGACCCTAAATGTAATAAATGTTATTTGTACCAGAATATTTAACAACAACGATAAGAAATAACAATAATCAAAATGTTTTGCTAATTAACAAAATAAATATAACCTGGCAACGAACATAGTATAATTAAAATTGGATAAGAACCTGACTGGCAATTAATAGGCTAGGCCTAGCTACGAGCACACAGTAGCTAAAAACACAACTTATAGATACAAGAGCTACAGTACTAAAGTGCATTAGCGCCCATTTATATACTATACTTGAAAAAGCTTATAATTTTATCAAATAGTATATTGGTTTACAAAACTGTAGGTGTATAAGAAATTTAAAAACAATCTCCTCCTATAAGTCAGGAGTAAATAAAAAATTTAGACAACACTCAGAATAGTGCAAAGTGAGGGATGCTAGCAAGGTAATGCGGTGGTAGGAAAGTGGAGGTGGTTGGGCGGACCCTTCCAAAAAAAAACAAACAGATTCAAGGGAATTGCTCTGTTTGTGAACAAGAAATATTGTATCATTTGTATTCGTATTCCACTTTTCTATTTTAAGTTAACAAAAAAGTTTTGGCCAAGACAGTATTTGGTAGCAGGTCAAAATGGCAATGACCAAAACGGCAATGACAAGTACCAAAATGGCAACAGACCAAAACGGCAATGACTACCAAGCCCCACCGGGCGTGGGCCACAGTTTATAATTTTATGAATCGTTTTGAAATTGTCCCGATAGGCAAATCGAATATTGCCATGGACTCTTTTTCCCACTTTTAATGCTTATTATTAATATTATTTTCGCAGTTTTTTTACTTTTATAAAATTGTTTAGCCTCATTTTGTCTGTATTTGAAAGTTTTATTTGTTTTAATGTTTTTTTGCTTTTATATTGTTTCCCCCTCCCCAATCTTTTTAATTTGTATGATTATTTTTATTTGTATTATTAATATTATCATTATTATTATTACTATTAATGTTATTGTTATATTATTATTATTAATGATATTATTGCTGCTGCTGCTATTTAGCCTCATTTTTAGTGTATTTAATCGTAGTACACATTGATGTTTATGATTAGCCTAGTTTATTTTTTTGCGCTTTTTATTTTTATGACAAATTGGTTAGAGCATCGTTTTGGTCTTGCCGTTTTGACTTATTGCATTTTTGTCTATTGCCGTTGTGGTCAAAAAGTGTTGCCGTTTTGGTTTTTCGCTATTTTGGTCATTGCCGTTTTGACTTATTGCCGTTTTGTCCACAAACCCAGTATTTTTCTCATCAAAACAGTCCCACACTGAGCTTGTCACATATTTAATAAGTAATAAATCTACAGACATGCTCATAAATTCACGTTTTTTGGGCTTATTCAAAATATTTTCTCATTGATTAGGCCAATAGCGGGCTCCACACCCCCACCCTCAAAATAAACAACCACTGTTTTCAGACCTAAAATAGACTGTGCCTACCTTCCTACTACTACTACTACCTAGGTCCTAGCTAGGCTAGGCTAACCTAAACAACACTGCAGAATGAATGAGAGATGTTATTTTTGTATGAAAATCATATCATTTGGCTATAATAACGTTTTCCCAAGATATTATTCGTGATTAATGATACTACGAGCGAGAACCAGTATTACTTTGCAACACAAAGACGTATATGGTAGCCGACAGCAAGCTTAAGCAAGTGCGCTAGGCCTAGTACCTCTCCAAGATAGCCGGACTTGCTAAAAGTAGGCCTAATCTTGAGAGAGATGAAAAGCAGTTACTTACCCCGTCTCACTCACACACCGATGCTAGGAAGAGGAAGATGTAATCATTTTCAAGTATATCCATATCAGTTGAACAATTCACAAACAAATACTGACGAAGAATATCAAATGTTGTTTCAAAGTGAATTGGAAAAGTAGACCGTGCACTATAAATACAGAAATACTGATAATAATGCCGTAAACATCACAGTATCAAGTCAAAAATATCGTTACCGCGGTGCCTTCGCAGAGTTGAGAACAGAGTAGTTGAGCACCATTTGCAATTCTGACCCCAGATACAGTATTACTCCGCTATGAAATACGGTCTCTAACGCTAGTAAAATTTAATGATAAAAAAAAAACTTACTAAAACTTCATATCATCTGTTAATTTATCTATAATTACAATAATTACTAGTATATCTTATGCGTATTTACATTTTTTTACATGTATGTATTAATAAAGTGTTGAAAGGAACTATATGCGGAGGCTTACTAATACCATATAGCCAAATAGCCTATCAGGGTCACTTACTTAATATGTAAATTAATTTACCATAGCAACCGTCAGTAAACAATGGTAACCAAAACATTACTATGTATATTACTGTACGGTAACGTACAATTTCGAATATTTGTCTTCTTCAATGCCAATTTAATCATATCAATTGACATGTTGTTTCAACTAGACCTTCAGTAACCATTAAGACTGATTAATTAATTGTAACTTGAATGAAATTTTTATTTCCAGATTTAATATGGGTTACCAATCAAGAAGTAATATTGATGTCATTTTACCATAAATTTTAACATTTTTAACTTTATGATACATACCATATTAAGGCTATTTTTTTTAATCTTAAGAAAAACTGCAATTCAGAATTTTGGCTTCATTGATGTAAGTAATATGATGATTACTGAAATGAATGAAATCACAGATACACAGTGGGAGATGTCATTGTTTCTAATGAGCAGTGTTATTTATATATTTTGGTGCCTGATTTCTATTGAACACTATTAAAATAGAAATTTATTTCAAAAAATACCAGAGGCGGATCCATATTTGGTCTCAAAATAAATTTCGCCTCAAAATAAATTTCTAAAATTTCAATGCATCAATTTTATGTCACGCTACTAATTTATCTATTCTGAAACTTGTATCTCCCGTTTTAAAAATTCTGAAGGCCCCTGCATATGGCAACGTTTGTACTCTTTGAGGGGAACTGTGCTTGTTTGTTAAAGTGGTTGCCCTCCAATTCAATTCAGGATCAATCTATGTCTCATGCAATCAGTTTCTCTTTTTAAGTATGGCATTGATGTAACTGTAGTTTAAGTTTTGTTTCTTTTGTTTATATTGGTATATGGATAGAAAAATTTCAAAAGAAAAGTCGAATTGAATTAATACCTTTAATTATGTTGCATTTATCTATTTCACAATGTTCAGTAAGAAAATATCTATGCATGTGTGTAGGTTTATACTATAATGTATGTATACCATATATGGATTCAGATGAGACAAGAGGAGTATCAATCAATCGTTCCATTTATATGGCACATTTTATTTATTTATTTATTTATTCAATTTCTGGTGCCGTTCCAAAAAAAGAGATTATTAAAAAAGGTGCATCTTGAGTTGTGACTTAAAACTGTCAAGAGAAGGTGATTTTTTAATGTTCAGAGGAAGTTTATTCCAGAGCCTTGGTCCGGCCAGCAGTGTTGAAAAGTGCTCTTTGGGATGTCCAGGAGCACTTGTTGGCTAGATTTTTATACTAAGCATAACACTGCAAGTATTGTTTTTGGACTATTGAAGGGAAAAATGTAAAAGCAAGCAAGTACAGATCAAATATAATTGCAGTTCTAAAGTATAAAACAAAACTGCTAGAAAAAGATGCTGTACTGTGACAACATGTTTATGACATTTCGGGGATTGTTTCTAAAGATATTGCAAAAGATTACAGACCATAATATATTTTGACACCGATATCATCAATTCTATTTACATTTGCAATAAATGCAGACCACTCGGAGCCATCTTATCTTAATTATGTTTAGTATATGTAAGATTAGAATATTTATGTGAGATAACATAATAGGATAGGTTCATGTGAGCCACTGTACCCTTTATCAAAATCCTGTTCGGCCATCCGCAGATGAAAAAATGTACTTTTTGTTTAAAATCAGTGTAATTATTACAGAAATATCTATTTTACTTTCTTCAATAATTTATCATTCTGTCTTCCAATCAGCAGCCAGTTATGGAATAAAAACCCCCCACAAACTACCCAATAAAATGTCAATGAACAATTTCTATATAAATTTATCTGCGCTATTGTAGTACTGTTTGTGTATGGTTACTTTATAGTGTAATGCAACCCGATTTGATAATGGAATTATGCTTGGGTTCGCAAGGGTCAATTGTAAGGTAGGTGTATATGTATAATGTTGCTGAACATACATTGTATGGTTGTATACTGTATTGTCCTGCTTTTGACAATGTTTGAAAGGTGAAAATATACAGAAATTACTAAAAAGTTAAAAAAAAAAAGATATAAATTACCTCACATACCGTCTCTTGATCCAAGTTCAGTAAGTACTGAACACAATTAATTAAAAAGTGAGTCAAATCCTATGCATGGCTACTGCCTATATCTCAACCAGGACACTGGAATACAATCCTTGGTGGGGTTGATGAGGTATCATTTTATGGTTAGGATGCCCGAAAATTGTGATTTTGCATTACAATATTAGAGATTGCCAATCACATTAACTTTGTTTGGATTGGCCATGTTTGTCCGACAGGGTGCAGCAGTAAAGATTTGAAAGCTATCAATTTAAAAAATAATGGGTACGAGTCACAGGCTGGTCACCTATTGGTGTCCTTGGGCAAGGCCCTTTAGTCACACTGTTTCCATCCAGGAGCATAAGTGGGAGCCTCATAGATTTGAATACCGACTACTAGGTAAAAATTATTGCATGCTCCACAAGGGAGCTGAGTAGGTGTTCCAAAGTTTTATCTAACTGCTGGTATAATAGTGCGAAGCCAAAAGATATAAAAATATAAATATGCCAATTCAATCAGTAACTCTGAATAAACACATCAGTAAGTACACAATTAAATAAATACAAAAATACAAAATTAGTCACAAAGTTTTTATTCTAATAAGGCCAAAGACAACCTTTAGTTTTGCTGCTGTCAATAACTCATCAAAATCCAAAAACCTTAACAATAATACATAGCCCTTATTTCCATCCTCTGACGAACTTTATAATTTTCCATTTTTTGGAAAAAAAAGTCTATTGTTCTAGATACATATAAAAAGTCTTTTCTTTACATTTTGATATATTTTATTTGACAATAATGCGGAACATCACATACGTAAGCTAAGGAATCCCTAAACTTGATTTACTTATAACTCTGATATCACTCATTAAGTATATATAAAGGCGAATTAAATTATGAAGTAAAGAAAACATATCTGCAATTTGGTTTTAACTACAAATTTCTACACATTAGTAAAAAAAAAACAAAAAACAATATTAGTTACATATATGTACAGACTAAAATCAGCAAGGATTTAATACAAAGATAGCATATGAAATTAATATTATTTATTTTATCAATATTTTTTAAATCTTCATATAAATACAAAAATCATATAACCACATGGATTGCTAATTAAAAAAACAACGCAATGCAGAAACAGGAATTGTAAAGACATATTTATTTGCAATATGAAACATTTCTATATTTAGTACATTTTTACACCAACTTAGGGGGGCAAACAGAATTATATTACATACTCCCTAACGTAGTACAAAATGGAGAAGGCTGTTGGAAAATAGTCAAAATAATATCCAATGACAAGTTTTTTTCTTAAAAAATGACAACCATCAAAAATCTTTTCTAGGTTTTTAATATACATGATTAATGAATTTGGCATTATACAAGTTAATAAATTCGTAGATTGATGATTAATGAAGCAAAATAAACAACAAATAGATGAAAAAAATCTTGTTAATACAACAAAATGTCAAATGTATTGACCTAACAAATGTAAAAACAAATAAAATATTTCAATTGCTTTACATATTTAGGCAATTATCATTCAATATACATAGTATAGATTTTAAAGTTCCTAATAAAAAATATGAAAATCAGAGAAATATAAATTGTCACACTCTACAATTCATTAAATTTTAGAAATTTTTTTCTAAATGAAACTATTTAAAATAATCTAAATATTTTCTATAAAGTAACAAATTAATTATTTAAATGCTGTTTATGACAATAATCTGTAACTAAAATAAAAGCCCAAATGTTTCTGTTTTGGTCATTTATTAGGATATCCTTAGATGAAAAGTATTTTACAGAAGACTTATTTTAACAGACCAACCTCATTTTGAGAACACTGTTAAAGCACATATTCCAGATTATCACTTTGTAAATCTATGTATATCCAACAGTAGCATTTGAACCACATATGACCTAAATCTAATTATTTTACATCTGTATAAATGAATATTTACTGCCATATTCCAACAGCCTTCTTATAAACATTATTTCTATACACACGCACACAGTAAACACACACACATACTATACATACATACACGCGCACATAAGCAAATGTGTCCTTCCAGTTTACTTTCAAAAGAAAATATTATAATGTTTAATCAATTATAATTAAATGTGAAATTATCTTTACTCCGATTAATTTAACACAAAAATTACTAAATTTCTTAATTCTGTGAATATCAGGAGTATCACAATGCCATATATGGCAGGTACAATGATTATATATCACACCATATATGGTAAATTTATGGCAATGCCATGAGGTCACAATGATTATCCCAGTGTATCCCAGTGCCATATATGATGGGAGTATTCCAATGATTATATATACATGGCTGGAATATCCAAATTCAATATATGGTAGAAGTATCCCATCCCATTGCCAAGAGTATCCAACTGATTATACAGGAGTTTCATAATTCAATATACATGATATGATATCTAAATGCCATATATACAAAGAGTATCCCAATTAATATATACTGTATATGGTAGTAATATCACTATTCCATATACAGTAGTAGAAACATCCCAATGCCATATATACCAGGTGTATCCAAATATCATGGAATTTCCCTATGGCTGTATGCCTTACATGGCTAGATTTTTCCATTCCTGTATGCAATAATGTTATGGTCAGATTATCCTATGCATGTTGACCATATATGGCAAAACATGTCCAGAATGCCTTTATGTCATCTTGGACATTATTTTCTTATGCGCAGTGATGATGTTCTTAAACACCATTAATTTCTATTACCAATATTATTGAGTGGTTGGTAAGTTTTTAAAACTTGCATTATATAAATTCAACAACATTATATGTATTAATTTTTTCTTGAAAAATACCAATTTCCTGCAAGTTACAAGTTTAAAGGTAGATTGAAGGTAAAGTTAAAATCAGAGCTATGAGCTCACAAATTCCATGTCATTTTATTAAATAAGCAAACAAGCAAATAAATATACAGATTCATGGTTAACATATAGAGGATCATATTATTAGCTAAGATTAAAGAAATAATAAATATGTTTCATCACACATATGTATACAGGTTCATAGAAATCAAGCCAAGGATACAAAGATATGAGAAACAATAAGGATGAAACTAACAAACATTATGAACAAGAAAGAAAGAAGTATCATCTACTCCTGTCTGGAGGCCCGCAAGGAGGGTGGATGAAAGATCAGCAATGGATCGCAGTGAGGGTGCATGTCACCAGTTAGGGATCTTATAATTGTGTGACGATGGTAATATTTGAAAAAAGCAATTTGCGCTTGCAAAGATTTTGAGTTTCATTGTCAAAATTCTGGGATGTTTCTTGGGTAAAATCTATGTTCTGAGAATAAATGAGTGAATCTGTCAATGCACAACTGAAAGCTCACTATTATATTGATGCAGAGAAGAATGGAATGCTGCAAGTCTGAGTTAAGCTTGACTTAGCAGATTAGCTACCGGTGTCAAATTTTATCCACTGACCGAACTTTTATGAACTTGTATAAATATGTATTAATGCTTGAAGCTAAATTAAATTATTTAATCATGTTAAATCATTTTAAGAAAACAGCACGTCTCAATCGGAATTCAAATCTCCAACTGTCTGATTACCAACTGATCTAAGAGGCTAAGCTGATATTCAAATTTTCTTCAAGGCAGTAATTCTCTACTACATCAAAACAATCTATCATTACGTGGAATTGCCTTGCATAAATTAAAACACTGCTTTATGAATACTCAAGTCACATCAAACATTAATTTTCTTTCACTGAAATGATGCTTCTGATTTCTGTATTGCTTTACAATTAATTTTAATATTGCTATTAATAAGAAATAATATTTGGTAATGAATATAATAAACTAATGTCACTAAGAAAATCAATAAAGACAGTCCTTTCCCATCAACCTCATAAACATTATTTACACACAGGATTTAATGTATTTCTTCTCTCTTTTCCTATTGTTTCATAGAATTTCAACATAACAATGGCATATCTGACACACAGGCATATAATTATTATTATTAATTATATAATTATTATTATTTGTAATTTGATAATTATTTGAATTACTGACTCTACAATAAATAATTTCAGGTCAGTGATCTTTGAAGCTCGAACAACTAATCTGGTTAAGCTTCATCTGTGTCATCTCAACTTCACAGTACACATTCATGAAAATGTTTATTCATGAAGTTGCTTCTTAGTATACACAACACTGATGTTCTTTTGATGTGTGTGGCCAAAGTATTGGATTGAAAAATATCAAAACTTTCAATTACAAAATTGCAATGCAGTAAAAAACAAGTTTATCATTATTATTATCAGTTGATAAATATGGATGATATGCTAAGTATGGATAGATATCTTATGATTATTGATGACTACCTCTGTGGTTGGTATTTGCTGAGAAGTCACTGGTTGCTTTCAGCATAGGATACTCCAAAGCTACAAAAACACTAGTAATCTGCATGTACATATAATTTATCTTCTTTGCTTTCTTAATTCTAGAATGAAGACTCAAATCACACAGTTCATCAAGAAGAACTTTGATAGAAATTAACCGTATAAACAGCGATTTTTCCAATCAGTATATTTCCTATATCAAGGGAAAACCTTGCGATCTGGGTATATACATGGACACCGACCAATCTCCTGGATAAACGACAGTAAGCAATGTGAGTCAAACAACTTGGAGTGATACTGTTTAGATCCAGCGATATGAATGTGACCTTAAGACTGTACAAAATCCTGAAATAGTATATGTAACTGTGCGAGACAACATACGTCGCGATTCTCACATGGTATTTTCATGACCGGTCAACAGGTAGACATTGCACTTTCCTTCATTATTGTCTGTCTGACTGCTCTTTAGGATAATTAGTCTTTCGGATCCTAGCAAAGTAAACATCTTTGATTTGTCACAAATTTCCTGAGTCACCTATGGAAAGAGATTAAAAATTTAATTTTCCTGGATCACTGATGATTTCAGAGCATTTTTAAAACCTTTTCATTTACACTATTTAAAATCACTTATTCAATGAACATATAAAAACATTACCATTGATAAATGGAAAACATTCAGAAAATCTAGGAAACATTCGTAAAGAAAATGACAAGGGAGGGAGAGCTTACATTACAAAGGAAAGAAGACAGATGAAGAATAAGAAAAAGACAAAACATTACAAAGAAGAGAAGAAAAATAAACAAACATTCTTGGGTAGTATTATAAAAAGTTATTACTAATATAAACATAAACGTTATTAATTGCAATTGTAAATGTTTAGATTAATAATTACACTTAAAGAAAAAAAAAATCACATTCTCAAATAAACAATGCAAAGGTCAGAATTAGCCTAAGAAAATATCATACTGCCTTGTTTGCACTGTAACTTATTACCCTGTTTTCTGGATTAAACACATACACAGAAATACTGGCCTTCAAATACGAAGCTAATTACAACTCTATGTACTAATATCTTATTTAATTCAAATTGTCATAAAAAGTTCATAATAATTTATAAAATATGTATTATTGTTGTAAATGTAAAATGTAACCCAATTCATAGTTTTGGCAAAGAATGAGTTAACAATGCCAAAAGGATCAAATTAGGAACTTCAATATTACATTCGTACACAGGCAGTTATCCTATTGAACAAGGAAAACTGTAAATCAAGAATGCTTATAATTACTGTTTTATTATCAGTGTGTACACACATGTAAAACTGATCAATTGTTAGTACAGTAGCGAATTAGAATGGTGGCAGCAGCCAAGAAAATCTCTAACCAAGTGAGAGATAATTTAGATAAGAGAAGTACTGTAATTACTACTCTTAAGCTTTCAGGAGGCACAGTCTCCCCCCACCCCCTTTGACCAATATGAAAGTTAAAGGAATGTTTCTAACCTACCACGCCTCCTTGAATGGTGCGGCAGTACACATGAAAATATCTAACCAAATGTGAAATAATTTAGATTTTCTCACTATAAATAGATTATTCCTGTGCTCTTTATCATTGACAATTTGCCATTACCATTGATTCTATATTATTTTATATTACATTCTATTATATTTAATTTTATTATCATTATGTCTTTATTTTATAATTTTCTGTTGATTTTATATACTATTTTATCTGTCTATATTATCATTCCCTATTTTTTCCATTTGCCGTTTTTACAGTGTACTTGTATATTTTACCACTTTATACGACCTTTCATCCATGACGCTTTGTTTATCCCTGGCCTCTTAATTCCAGCCAGACATTCTGTTTATATTTTGTTTATATTGCTCATTTGCATAATTTGAATGATCAGTTTGATCCTGTGTCTCCCACTTCATTCACCTGATGAATCAATCAATTTCATTAGTATGTGCTACTGTACTCATTTCATTTGTATTTTATGCTACAGACAGATACAGCTCCTACTTTTATTATTTAATTTAGATAAGAGATTTACGTAAGTACAACCCTGAGGCTTTCAGGATTTATAGCCATCCCTTCCTCCAACATATATAAAAGGTAAAGGAATGCTTCTAACCTGCCACTCCCCTTGGAACATAGGTCCCACCCCTTTGGACAATGATCAGTTCCTTGTTGTAGTGACACCCCTTGAACCATAGGTCCCAGCCCTGTAGACTATACATCCTTGATTTTCACTTACGCACTCACAGGAATTTATATGACAGGGGGCTGACAATTTCAGGAAGAAGTCCTGATAATGCTCCAGGGGAACAGGCCCCTATTTCCAAGAAAAACTAGGCAATTTTGAGTCACAGGGGCACTTTAGGCGAGATTTTTTTTATACCTTGTTTAGCAAACCTGCCGACTACAAATACTCATGATTTCGAATAAAAATAAAATTTTATTTTCGGCCAATTAGTGAACTCGCCACCACGAAAAAGTTGAAATTTCAGAAAAAAATAAAAGTTTTCTTTATTTTTATTACACCCTCCGCTGCCTTGAAATCTCCAAAGATAAGAGATGTATATTTCTTCCTAATTACATAAATTTGTACAAGTACTTAACCATCCTATTTTACATTCACATTGGTTGGATTGGTTGTTGCTGGGCAAAAAATAACCTACGATGTCAAAAAAATTTAGGCAAAGGCAGGCCTAGGTTGTGATAAGACCAAGATATGACCTCTCTAGCTAGGTGCTTAGGCCTTCTTTAGGGTGTTCCCTTCCCTTTGATGTTCAAGTAAACTCTGATTTCTTCACCAGAATATAGTTTTTGATAGGCCATTGAATTGTAGGGCAGTTGTTCCAATGCTTCTACCACCTCGCAAAACCGTCGTCATTTTTGTTCTGTTTATGCACACGGGAATCCCCAGGTATAATCCCACCCCCTAAAATTGGGCCAATTTCACGTTCATGGGGGATGGGATTATACCCGGTGAACTACGGTACATTTAACATAATAAAAACTATAGAGGGCTTACTTCATTTGTTTTGAAGCTCCTTCCTTGCATGCCATTTTTGTGGAATGCTAGTACACTATCCTGTAACACAACTAGGGCTTCCACTGGGAAGTCAAAGTGCAATTCTGCCGACAATTTTTTGCTGGATTTTGGCCTGCCATTTAGATTCACAACTTGTACAATTCCTGTTGGAGAAGATATATTACATTAAGTTCTGGTTGGGAATGACATTTTTCATTCATTTTTTCCATTTATTTAAGCATAAAAAAATACTCTTTTTCTGTGCACACTATCCAATTTTATGTGACAAATTTGTG
Source organism: Anneissia japonica (assembly GCF_011630105.1). NCBI lineage: Eukaryota > Metazoa > Echinodermata > Crinoidea > Comatulida > Comatulidae > Anneissia > Anneissia japonica. The sequence continues at coordinate 1,213,485 of NW_022711326.1, forward strand.
TGATGTGCCCACATATAGGCATGATGATGTCATATAGGCATGATGATGTCATATAACACAGTAATGCAGAAGTAGCTTACTTTCAGAGCAGACTAAGACAGTGTCTTTTTCCAGTTGAGAGACCGTTACCACGTCAAGGAGGTTGTCTTGGGGAGGGTGCTCTACGAACCAGCATGATGCTGAATTTAAGTTTATTATATCAAACGAAAGGTGTCTCCGATCAGCTCTAAATATATAAATAATTTGATATATTAGGCAAATATAATATTGGACATAATAATTATAATTGGTGATGATGAAAATTGTTGATGATTAATCATGATGATGAGTTTCAATGTTTTATTTATTTCTTATTTATGCTGAATTCAGTGACTAGATGCTGTTCTCCCAATTTATAAGGCTTAGGGGAGAAAATTTTCCAGAATTATTATAATAATTTTAGTTATCTTTCATGGAAAAAAACCAACAACCAAGAGAAAAAAAATGTGTTCATGTGTTTCTTCAAGAGGGATTTAACAATTGAGTTTGAGATAAGGTAGCTTTCACTAGTGTACGAACACAGACATTGCACCGACTATTATAATGTAGCAAACAGCTTCATCCTCTACCCAGTAGGTCTCTGAAATTAGACCCTGGGATGTACATACTGATCGATTGATTGGACTGATTAAATGATTGACTGATTGATTTCTTACCCCCTTGCAACACCAATGCAGACTATCGGATATTCAGATTCTGGTTTGATTAACATTTCAAATATCTTGAGATCAGATGGCAACATACAATCAAATATCTAAACACAATAAATAGAAGAGATATTACCATCAAAGAACTGTATTTATTCAGTTATTAGTACTGATGGTGAATACTTAGCAAAAAGAAACAGGAATATTGAGGATGTGACAATGAAAATGTTAATGGTAATGATGACGTTTCTGGGTTGAAATAAGGAAATATAAGAAAGGAAAATGAAAGGAAAGATAAAGGCCAACTCAGACAGCGTCGGCCGACGCAACCCGACGCAATTTATCGTCGGGGACAGTCTTAAGCCCTTCCTTACCTGCGCAACAATGGGTACAGCCTTTTGTATCTGAGACTTTATGGCTCAGTGAGTACTTTCTTGGAATCAGTTTGTCTGGAATTTTCTGCAATTTATCACCCAAATTGCCAGGCATGTGGAATCGATGAGGGTTTTTATCAATCATGCCTAGTAAATTGTGTGAATATATATATTGTGCTTTTCCTGTAAATAATAAAATTAATAATGATAATAGTAAGTTTTTTTCCTCCAAAACAGAGCAAAGCTGAGGTGAAACAATTCATGTACAAATGAAGAACAGCTTATGTAAATTATAACAGATATTGTAAAATCTGCATATATTAAGCAGGCCCATCACTAGGAAGGTTGGTTTTCTACAGGCCAATTTTAACTCAGAAGTGTTTAATAAACAAACTGATAAAATATTACTACAGTAGTAAACTTGTTAAAATGGAGGTTCGGCCAAACCCCACCTTGGTTATGAACCTGTTCAGCGTTACCAATGTGACACAAGTGCAGTAGGCACAACCTTGCGGACATGTGTTTGGAAATTTTGCTGTGCATCTCACTTGTATAAAATTACAGATGACTAGGAATACACCAGAGGGATTGGAGAAGGCTACACTCTATGCTGGTTAGATCATTTATAGATCCTTACGATCAAGGGTTATAACATCACAAGCCCTTTATGTCTATTTGGAAAATTTACAGTATAAATTCCTATATCATTATTATTGGGTTATACATGACTGTTCATTATTAACTGTTAAAAATAAGTTCACATAAATGTTTTACAGACCTGAGAGAGACATCATCATGTTGTTTACTACATAAATCCATGTTGTCTTCCTTGGAAAAATCTATAGAAAAGTAGTAAACAATACAATCAAATCAGACGACAAAGTAAATACATGTACCTGTACTTGGTGTACATGGTTAATGCAGTGCTTTCAGATTGAGTAGACACTTTGAATGTGGGAGCGTGGGGCGCAGTGTGTAAGGTGTAGAACTTCTGACCGTGTCATCGGGAGTTTAAGACCGATGCTTGTGCACTGCTTATGTCCCTGGGCAGGCACTTAAGTTTGCCTTTGTCCACCCAGGAGTATAAATGGGTACCTGGTAGGATGGTATAGCATTGAATGTTTGGGTTGTGTGTGTAAAGCAGAATGACTTGGGATACTCCCCAGGGAGCAAAGTTGCACAAAATGTACCGGTCTGCCAATTCGGTATCCAGTGACCAGGTAATAATGATGCCAGCACCTTGTACATTCTCTGGATTGTGATAGGCGCTATATAAATTCCGATTCCAATTCTAATTTGAATCTGAGACAGTGGTCTTAGTGGTGTGTTCCGTTCACAATGTCAAATTTTATATGTACAATTTGGCATGTCGTTACCAAACTATGGAAAGATAATGTCATATCACACCCCAAACTATGAGGAAATCACAGAGCAGACATCAGAAATATGATATGTCAAAAATATATTTGATACTATTCCAATCTCTAATGGAAATATGATACAGTTTTATTTAACTGATGTATATATATCAAGATAAAATATAAAAAAAACCTACAGTGTTGTTTCAGTTGAAAGTTAATAAATAAACAGAAATAATAATAAACTGAAATATAATGATAATTCAGTTTTTCTTTTTTCTTTTTTTAAATACATTAGATTTAAGTTGCAGTGATTCCTCCAGGGCACCAGTGTTCTATTTCATGCAATTGTAATTACTTTTGTAAAAAGATCAACTTACTTGGTCCATGACACCTTCATGGATTTCTGTGAGGTTGAAAGCATATATGCCTTCGTCTGCACCAAATAGTACATATTGATCTGATAGAAAGAGAAAACAAATACTTAGCAAACAGAGATTTGGTTCATTTATTAATTTCATTTCATTATGTGTAAAATGCAAGATAAGTAAAGATGCAAGATGAGTAAAGATGTGAGATGATTAAAGGTATAACATTAGTCAAGATGTGAGATATGTGAAAATGTGAGATATGTGAAGATGAGAGATGAAGTAAAGGTGTGAGATGAGTGAAGATGAGAAGATCTTGATACATCTGAGCCAGCTTTATTATCAGTAACACTACCTCAAAAGAGATACTTGTACTTTTATGAAATTCAATGACCTCTCTACTGATCACATAAAGAAATTTATGATGTCAAGCCCTTCCAAGTCATGTTAACTGGATCCTATTCCTAAAAGAATATTCTCCAAAAGAAATGTTTGGATTCATTACTGTCGGTAATTACCAACATAGTTAACCAGTCTCTTTCTTCTGGAGTTATGCCAAACTGGCTAATAACTGCGCAAGTAACGCCTATACTGAAGAATCCTAAACTTGATGGAAATACGCTGTCAAGCTATCGACCAATCTCAGTTTGGCAATTTTTGGCCAAAGTCATAGAACGGTGCATATATTCACAGATACAAGATTACTTCAACCTCAATTATCTGTAATCTTCTGCTCAATCTGGCATTGAAACTGCTCTCATAAAAGTCCAAACTGATTTACTTGGCGCCACTGATAACAGACAAGAAGCAATCTTTATTTTACTTGATTTTATTTAGTGCTGCATTCGACACTATCGACCATTCAATGTTTATTAATAGGCTACTTTTGCACTATGGTATATGTGGAACTGACATTAAGTGGTTTACATCTTTCCTTCAAAATCGTGAGCAGCATGTAGAGATTAAAAGAGCAAAGTCCAAGACGTATCATCTGCACTATGGAGTACCACAGGGCTCTGCGTTTGGTCCTCCCTGTTTTACCTTTTAAACAGTTCCACTGTGTGATTTAATTGATGTCCATGAAGTTAACAACATGGTATATGCTGACGATATTCAAATATATCTCAAAGACTCAAAACATATGGTGACAGAAGCTTTTCCTCAATTGGGCCAACCCTCTGGAACATACTTCCATTGGAAATTCAAAACTCACCAAACAATGACTGTTTTAAAAAGGCACTAAGACTTACCTCTTTATATGATATACCTAACTTCAACTGGCATCTTTCAGCGCTTTGAGGCTATTTTTGCATTAGGCGCTTTATAAAAGTATTATTACTGTTATTATTATTATTATTATTAGACTTATAGTAAAGATGTAATATAGTAAAGATGTGATAAGTGCAGATGCAAGGTAAGTAAAGATGTGTAAAGTGAGTAAAAGTGTGAGACAGTAACAACCTGAATTCAGATGTAGAATTAGTAACGATTTATGATAAGCACAGATATGAACACAGAACACATATGCAAGAAAATGAATGTGAGGTATCAATGTGAGAATGTGTGAGCATAGATTGAAGTTGAGCATAGATGTGAAATGAGCATAGATGAGATGAGTATAAATGCAAGATGAGCAGATTGAAAAAAATATGAATATAAAAATAAGTACTGTATTATGTGAGATGTGATATGAAATGAGCACGAGATGAGCACATAATAAAAACTGCCTGATTACCCTTCTTCTCGGGATGTACCCAGCTTGCTGAGCAGTGGATATTCAATGGACATTCATTGAATATTTTTGAGAAACAGGCTCCCATCTGGAAAATACAACATTAATTACAATATTAATGTGTAATCATTTATCCATTCAATTTGTATTATTTCATTATCTCGATCTCACTGAGGAATAAGCACATTGACAAATTTTGGAAACTAATTAAGACTGAAAGTCTCAAGCATGAGGAAGGATGGATTTCTACTCTCGCAGGATCTCGCAAGATATGAGTGAACTTCCCTTGATTGTAATCAAGTGCAATCACAGAATTCCCCTAAGTATGCTACTTGAATAAAAAATAATAAAAGAGAAACCATATGGTTGCTCTTATATAATTACACAGAATTAATTTAAAACAAATCTTTCATTTCATACATGCAGATGCAACTTCAAGGCATCAACTGAGTCTCGGGTATAATCCCACCTAATAATGTACCAAGGGTTGGGCTAGAAGTAATTAGGTAATTCTGAACTGAATGGACAAATGTAACCAAAATAAGTTTTTAAAATGCAGGTAGGAGGGTGAAGATAGTAGAACATATAACGCACCACCATTGTGTGGAATTGTGTAAGGACAACTAAATACAGCTACATTCCAAAAATTCATACTCAGAAACTTACAGGTACTTTTGGCGTTTTAGGTAGGCCTCTACTCTCTGAACAGGGCTCCCTCGTGTGGAACCGATTTATAACTTTCCTTGGTGGAACCTTAGGAGCGCTGTTTGAATCTTCTCCATCTTCCATGCTCTCACCAATGCTCGTTGGTGCTAAGCCATTCAATACTGGATGAGGAACTCGTGCAGAAGATTCACTTGACGTACCGGAGGCCGATGAACTCGGCCTGTGATCTTGCATGCTGCCATTATGATGCGACGCTGCTGATGATCTGCTAATCGACTGAAAAAATAACGTTTGAAATTTATAACATAAATTCGTTGAATAATCTAAAATTGGTTGGATTTTTTTTCTTTACTATTTTGGGGGTTATCTTGGTAGGTATATTGAAATAAAGTTAATGCATCCATATAATGGTTTTTCTTGGAATTTTTAACATATTTCACTTACCTTCTTTGGTGGAAGCGGTGGTGGAGTCTCCCCACTTTGTGGCAAGGTTTCTCTGAAAAAATCCATTAATATTATTATTTTTCTATATATTCTTTCTTTAAATTATTATTATGAATCTATAAACGTAAAGCTATATTTTGCCATTATCATAATGCTTTCATTACACATTATTATACATACAATCAAACTTAATCATTTAAAAAGATCTACACCAACAGTCTTAATGTTTTTACCTACAATTATTTTGTTTTGTAATTTACTATATAGGAATATGGAATAATTGTTGCTATACCAAACTTAATCCAAGTCATATAATAAGTACTCCTTTTCGAAAAACAAACATAAATTTGATGCTGTACATAAGCTAATTCTCATAATGAAACTTTAGGGAGTCAAGTTGTTTTTGGTTATGAGAAGAATCCTGTCAATTGATAGAACTCGAACCTATGACCTTTGGATTGTAAAGCCGGGCACCCACTGCGCTAAACGGTCGTCGGCTGACGCAATTCGATGGAGAAGGCAACGTCACAACGTGCGTGCAATGGATCGTTTTTAATGACGATCCATTCTGACTGCCACCGACAATTAGCAGACGGCGTAGCATCGTCTAGCGCCTATGGGGATCGGAGTTGGGTTCATCAGCTGACGGTCGTACGACTGTCATACAACACTGCGAGTGTCCAGCTTAAGTGGTCTGTCCCTCACCTTCCCATTTCAAGGTCACAGGTATGGTCCGAAAAAAAAAAAATGAATTCTGATCTCCAAGTCTCAAAAATAGCTTGGTTATTACAATATCAAAGACTTTGCAAAAGTTATGGACTATTAACCATGCTAATGTTTTTTCCCTTATTAAAGGTTAAAGGTTATTTATTTTTAAATTTAATATTACCATAATAAAAAACAAAGAAAAAAATGATCTCATCTATTGAAGAAATTTAGAAGTATAAAAAAAGATCGGTGCAAAATCAAGTAACAAGCAAAATGAAAAATAATCAATAAAAATTTTAAAGAAATAAATGCAAATTAACATTAACATTAAAGTTATAATATATAATAAAAAATGCATGAAAAAGAGCTAATATGAATGGTGAAGGTGGTGAAAAATGAAGTTGATGATTATGGCAATGATAATGGTGGAGATGGTGACTATGATTATGATGACAATATTAATGTTAGTGAGGATTATGATGATGGTGATGAAGATAATTATGGTGAAAATGAGGAGCACGAAGATAATGATGTTGTGGATAATGATGATGATGGGAATTACGATGATAATGATGACAGTAGTAAAGATGATTAATGTGACAATGAAGCGTATGGTGATGCTGACAAAGATGAGAGTAGTGATCTGGACCTTCAATAATCCCACTACTTCTGAATTCATCCATTTTGTATGTAGAAGTTACCTCACACCATGCATCAAAACTGGAAAAATATCAAGCACAGTTTCTATGGATACATAGTTTCAACATTCTCATGCCAACATTATCAATACACAAGCTACAAATATATTATCTACAAACTATGAAAATAACATCAAATATATACAGATTGAATAATACCTTGATAAAACATACTTCTAAAATACGAAAGAGCAAACCAACATACACTTCTACTATAGCTCAGATGATAGGGTAACCAAACAGAAATTAGAAGGAATTGGTTTAGAATCCTGATGAGGTACAATACATTTATTTTAATATGGATTGAAAATTTAGATACTGACTCCTCTGCTATAGTTTTTAAAGTTATTTATGACATACCAGTTACAATTGATCATATTATAAATTACTGCACATGGTAATGTAAATATGCAAATGTCCATGCAAATGCATGATAAATATGTAGAATTCTAAAGTATTCTAGTACATGAATTTTCAATCTTTTGGGATGTAGAAAATCCAAACAGTAAGCAGAATGCTTAATGATAATTAAAAATGTAAGTTATATAGTATACTAAATACATCAACGACCATTTTAGAATAAACACAAACAATTGTGTTTACCTTGAGGTATAGCCAATCGGTAGAGGCCTAAATGGGAATAAAATTACAAAATTCAATTGTGTTTTATATTAAGATATACTGTTGAAATAGAGCCAAAACACTAAAATTCAATATTGAATTGCAAACCACCATTTGCATATTTGAGTTAAATTGCTTTTAAATGAAAATTAGAACATCAGCAACTGATGTTTAAATTAGTTAAATTTTTGGTGTTTTCCAGACTGACAGTATATCTAAAATATTTTCTCACAATGACATTAATTGACCTGGTCATAACTTGTTAACAACAAAAAAAGAGTACTAATTCATAAAATACTGAACCTCTAATATTAATTTACCCAAATCATATGGAATGTGTCTTGCATTCTTACTTTTTTCAGACCAACCCATTTATCAAACTAAATTACCTCACACTTGTAATGGATATTTATATTATCTGGCATTGACATCATGCCTACAAAATGTCTAGCATGTCTACAATATAAAATTAATGTTCAAAAGTGATTCAATTCCAACTAGCATTGGCATGGAATGTCTGTATTCACTGTGAGTATCGTAGATGGTACAGATGAAAGGTTGATGGACCCTGTCTGGAGTGCAGTGGCATATCTACAAGTCTTGAAATGGGGGTGCTGATGGGAAGGGGGAAACAAAGGTGAAGTGGGAGGAGCTTGATTATCTGTTGAGGGGCGCTAATTCGCAATGCTAATTCGCAAAATAAGGTGATTTTTAACTACTTGACCATGCTTTTTTTGGGGGGGGGGGGGGGGCCCGAG
>NW_022711326.1:1222055-1260690 GCF_011630105.1 Anneissia japonica
CCCCCACCCCTTCAAAAAGTTTGGGTAATTTTGTCTCTTCCTATATAGAGAGAAAAAAAAATCAATACAAAGGAAATAGGACTATATTATTATATTCAAACAATATTGAAATATTGGATACATAGTCTTTCTTCCACGAATTGATGAACTGATAGGCATGAAGAACGCACTTTCGTGCATAAAATATTCTATCTTCGAAACCGAAAACAGTGTTTTAATTCTTTTAATATTTAAGCCTAGCTGAGCTAAGCCTAGTTTGTCCGATCTGCCAACCTAAGCATAGGTAGGTTAGCATGCCTTTTGTAAGCCAGGCCCCAGTAGTATTTAGTTACGTTTCTTCACAGATGGAGGTTCGTCCGAACCCCCTGAACCCCCCCTGGATCCGCCACTGCATTGCAAGACCCTAGCAGCTATATTTTGTACACAAGCTTTTAGTCTTGTACAAAGATAATTACTACTTTTATGCTGAACTTTTTGACACATATTTAAAATTCCCTGATCATAATTCTACTCAGAATCTCAAATTGATTTCTGCTAATAATTTACCAAATGTATTTTACCAACAACAAAGAAACAACAAACAAGAAATTATTGTAAGATTCCAGGTTCTATGCCAGGAACCAAAGGATTGTGGGAAAGCATTAGGTTAGCCAATAAGCTCTCTTATTATCTTTGATCTGTATTCATCACCCTAGGCTCATAGTAAGTTCAGTGATCTCATTTTAGAACTCCTAGTATTAAAATCCGTCAGTAAACATGATGATATTTGAAAAATAATACATACGGTTATATACACCAATAGTAGTCTCAACATTTATGTTAAAATTATATTAGACAGGCAATGCTTTTAAGAGTAGTTTCAGTTTATTTACTCAAAATGACCTTTCAAAGGTGTCAAGCCTTCTGTCATCAGATGTGTGGTAGTTATATCTAATGTAAGCCGTAGTTTATACTGTAAACCATGGAGAATGCTGGGCCATATTGTTCTGATATTAATTAAATTAATGTACTTAAAACAAAATTATAATCCAAACTCTGTGGGTGGAGCAGTTATCCTTGCCAATTAAGCTGTTATAACAAATTAATTATTAATATCCTTACCCTGATCAACACGGCTGGCATATAACGTCGCTCACATTACCAACACAATCAAAGTAGACTGTGTAAGTTCGTGAAATCAAGAAAGCGCGTCAAAATACGCGCTGTTGTTGTTAACAAGTTTTTGTGTGGTAAAGAATACAAAAATACTTGACAACCAATACGCGCTTGTTTTGACGCGCTACTCTGATTTCACGAACTACACAATCTACTTTGATTGTGTTAGTTTGTGATGTGAGCGAGAATATACCTGAGCTACTAAAAATTATCTGAATTTATCAACAAAATAGGAGTTTTCTATGCAAATATGCTTTGTATTAGTATATACTCTATTATCTAAGTCTACAGAGATAAACACTAAACAATTGTGCGGTAATGGTTGACTATATAAATCGTAATGTAAACAAATCTGACAATAAAATAACAGCAAACACCAGTTTCAATTTCAGGAGACATTCAGATGGGATACAAGATAGTATTAAACAGTAATATTGAATATCACATAAAAAGGACACTTATATAAAACTCACCAAAATACACTCAGACATAAAAGCTGTTAGTATTTCAAGACTTGTTTAGTTGACATAAATGCTAAATTGTGGGCACAAGGCTCCCATGTCTAAGTGCAAGTCAGAGGCAAGTTTATGTCAAACCAAAATACTCCATTACTAAAGTGCGGCTAAATTCCTTCTACAACACCATTAAAAAAAAAATTCAACACACCAAATGAAATGCACCTGACACTGACAATACTCAAATAGCAATAAAGCACGGTTCAAAAATAAGCACTGCCTAAATACAAACAACTCAACATAGATACTACTTTTCATGTACACAACTCACAAATAATACTACAGTAATAAAAAAAAACTACACATATTGCTCAAATAACATATTGAGTATTACTTAATTAGGCACTAATGAATAAGCACTGATAATATATATATATATACACTGTTAAAAATAAGCATTACTCAAAATAAGCGTTAAGCCGGCTACTCACTGCGTGCGACGGCGACACGGCAAAGAACGCACACAAAGACGTGGACCCAACGGATCGTCTTTTTATGAGGATCCGTTCAGATTGCCAGTGACAATCAGCAGACGGTGTTGCGTCTCTCGCCGGAAGCAAATGTTGATTCGGTCGTACGCAGTGAGTGTCCAGCTTAATTGAGTAGCACTTAAAATAATTGTTATTTAGAATGAGTACTACTAAAAAATATCTCTAAAATGAGTACTACTTAAAATTAACAATAAGTACTACTCAAATGTGTACTCTACTCAACATGAATAATACTGGACAGGATACACAGGACAATGGTACTCACTCAGTAGTTGGTTCTTTGCTTTCAGATTTCTCTTCAAGTTCAGCAAGTTTTGAACCTGTGTGACCCCTAGAGACATAATGATCATGCAAACATTCATAAATAAATTAATCAAACAAAAGAAAAATAAAATAGTCAGATACGCTAGTCAGTGAAGTTAAAGGTAGTCGAACCATACAGGGACTGCCTATCCCTCTTTCTTAAGGGGATCGCCACTTTGCCTCACAGCGAGTCTGTTTAAGTCTGTTTTACGTTCCCAGTATATGCCAGTACGCATTTACACTCCTGAGATAAACAAACGCAGATAAAATGTCTTTGCCCATGGACAAGCGACTTGCACAAAAAGGGCTCGAACCCCTCACCACACGGATGAGAGTCTATGTGCCAAATGTTTCCACAGGTAAGTGAAGAAAAATGAAGCAATTTATCTTTACTGATATACGGTTATCAACACCAAAAATGATCTGTACTGTGATTGGTCTTACATGTGTACAATACATTAATGAGTTTATTACGAAGTAATCCTTAAAAAATCATTCTCCATGGTTAGATAGTATTTGAGATGGTTATTTAGAGGTACATATACCAAAACAACAATAATGTTAATAAAACAACTACAATTAATCGATTTAAAATAATTCACCACCGATGACAAACACAAAGCAATATAATTTCAAGACATATTTTATAGGGACACATATTTAATCTTATTACTACAGTAATCAATAATCACTTTTCAATATTGTTACTCAATCTTTTAGTTTCAATGTTTCTTTTCTTTGCTTTATGTTGTAAAGAACTTCAGGGATGGTTTAATATGAGGCATTGTATAAATCAATTATTACTAACATGATTATAATTCTCATATATTATTATACCATTACCAAAATCTGAATTACTTAAAATTCAAACTATATTTTGTTAGGATAAAGGTAATATTAAGAAGATACCAAAATAATTGATATATAAAAATGTATGTTATTATTCAATATCCTTAATTAATGATCCCAGTAAAAAGTACAGAGTACCTTAATATAAAATTCACTACAAGATATACCTCAGTAACTTAATGAGAACATAGCAATAAGATCAATAGCAGTTAGGGTAAATGTCGCATTCACGATATTTTGAACTAGGAAGAGAATTGTAGCTGGAGGGATAGGAACCGAACATTATTAATTAAAGAATTCAATTAGGGAACTTCAGACTTGACAAGTAGGGTAGAATAATTTCATGATATGGCAACTGGAAAAATGATAATCACTAGTAACCGTACCGTTTCGTTAATTCTTCTTCAACGGATTCAAGGAGACTTCTTCCAGAAATAGAAGAAAAAATAAAGTACATTAAAACTTAATTAACGACATAATAATGAATAGCAGGGCTTTGCGAACACACTAATGGTTGTAGCAACACGGCAGTTTTTAACATGCAGCTAGGTATTGTGCGTGGTTAAGCATCACTGGGTTTATAACCAACTGTGGTGATGCCTGTCAGAAATATACAGTATGTCAGATGCAGCATATTATTATTAGACCTTTCCATAATTATTTTTAATCTGTCCTTTCCGAACCTATATTACCTACTACTCTCTTTTAATGTATTCAAACCATGTATTCACTGTGCCATGTTTGTTCAGAGCATTCGTCATCGAACAAAACCCTCATTTAAATTAACGAACATGCTACAGTAATTCAATTGATATTCAATTTCATAAATGTTAATACTGTTTTAATTTATTTAAATTGTTTTGCATATCCTGTGTTTGTTGATGACAGACAAATCCATAGAATAACAGTTAGGCATGCATGCACTGTTGAGCAGAGACAGAGTATGATTGATGAAATAAGTTTATGTGGTACAAACTAAACCTATATTTGGGTCTTAGTGAGCACTTCTATCAAATTTGTTGGCGATTTAAAAAACAACAAAAAACTTAATTATACTAAATTATACTATCAAAAAAAAAAAAAAACCCCACCAAAAAAACTCAAAAAATAAAAAAATGAACTGTTCATCAAAAATGATAAAAAAACTAAATTATCAAATCATCTAACGAGATACCAATCATAAATTTTTTTTTCCATTATTTGGAGTTGTTTACAAAGAAAATCATTAAATTTATTACAAAACTAATTAGGGTTTTTGAGAAGAATATGGAACAGTGTTAATATGTTTGCTCAATGGTGAGAAAAATATTTAATCTTCTGATTTTCAATTGAAAGTTATATAACTTGATATTTCACAGAGTGAGCAATCTTAATATTAAATTTTGTTTTTCTATTCTATTTAGGTCAAGATTCGGTTTAACTCTAAATGATCGGTGGCAGTAAATCTGTTTATACACATCCTACTCGTGCACGCTCAATCAATCCTAAGCATAATAACGCACTATATTAAGAGCTGTTTACAAAAAACCTTTTAAAAATGGTTGTGGGTGGAGCATTTGTGGTGTGGTGTGTGCAGTAGCATAGCCCTTACTGGCTTCCAGTGCAGCTAAGCTTCCGTTACTACGAAAACTCTTTGCTTCATAAACACATTAGCAACACAGATTAAGCACTTCCTCTAGGCTGATCGTCCAATTTCGAACAAATCAGATACGGAAGATGTTGGCGTTTCAATGTACAGATTTAACCGCTACTGTCAAAATACCGTTTTTTGAGGTCACATTTATACTTCTTTGAAAATGTACGTTATTTAAAAAGACATAAATGAGTTTTCTTCAATGCTTAATTGGTGGTCTCTAGAGTAAGGCTGATTATATAATAGACAATTTGTTATTATCTTTGGTTAGCAGACTTACGAAATATTTTTTACTACTCTGATAAAGAATTCTTACATGTGCAGGGATATGAAGCTCATTAGTTGACTGTGCTAACAAATCACCAAGCCACAACCTTATAGCAACATTTAATTTTGATATGAATTTAATAACCAGAAAATTAAAAATAATTAAGATTTTCTATGACATCTTATTATGGGATATGCAAAGATTTTTAACCTACAACCTTGACACTGAAGGTCAAGTAGATTCACAAAGAAGTTGCTACTCAACAATCATAAAAATGGCGATAAAATTCCAAAGTTACAAGCGCCACCAATTTCATTCAGTATTCAGTGATATTTCTTATGTGAAGTGCACAGCAGTAGCCAGATATTTAATATGAATGTTGATTGATTAATGGACTTGGTGAACTTTTATAGTAAGTGGGTTTAAATTGCATTGTAAACTACTTCCTGACACCTTGGTTTGAACTTATGCTAATTATGATCAGCACAATAACTACAACTGCTTATATTTTTGTCTATATAATAAAAACATCAAAAGGGTTCCTAATATCATGCCATGACTATTTTGATATAACTTTTGTAAAACTTTTCCAAAACAACTAATGTGTTACTTGTTTATCTGTTTTCATTCAATTTTTATGTTCTTTTAACTGTATGTTTTCTATAACATCTGTATATTTTAACCATAAAGAAATTTTACCTACATGTTCTAAATAACTAAAAATCCACTTTTCAAATTGGCTTTTTCAGAATTGTTTCCCATCATTTGGGTATCTTTAACATCCGTTTTCAATCACATGGATGGCTATGATGCAGCACAGCCCAATTTACATATAGGTGCACCTATTTTTGCAATGCAATGTGCTTGCAAACTACAATGTTACATTTATGAGGATTTTTATATCAATACTGAAGGAAAAATTCAAACAAAATACAATATCTTTGTAAGACTAAAAACATCATTGAGCCCATAAGACCTATACAGAATATAGTTATTAACAGCTCTAGCCTTGACCTGACATTTAATGCAATTACAACTCTGATTAAAAACCAATTAATTTTACAGGATTTAGTACAATTTTACTATTTTTGTGTAGACATAATAAAAATTAGCAAATTTTGGTGAATATAATGCATTTTATTTTTTTGCACACTTGAATATTTAAGATAAATTAAACATTACTGGAAGAATTCTGCCTGGCCTGGATATGTAGATAAATTAAGTAGACCAGGTAGCTCAATACTTGTTTTTATTACATAGTATTAATGTTAGTTCCTAGCAAATTTTGAAGAAATATTACTATTTAAGTATGAATTGGGAATGTCATGATTATATTAGATTCTAATATACAACCACATATGTAAAAAGGAAAAATTTCCTTTCCTTAATATAAATAACCATAAATATTATATATTAGATATTCTTTTATAATTCAGCTAAGTTAAGCTGATTATTTCTCTCTATTTTTTATACATCAAGTAAAAAGTCACTCTTTAAATCCAAGGGAAAATGGATTAATTTAAATAATATAAGAAGAGCTATCAGAAATATCACCGAGGCTTTAGTCCACCTGTCACGTATATCATAATATATGTGTATGTCAAAGTTGCAGGATGTTAGCGTAAAATGCAGGCTCATGCGAAAACAAAATTAAAAACTTCTTGCTGCAATACATTCAAAATGCAACAAGACACAAGCAAGCACAACAAGATTTGCATATTTAGGAGCACCTGCATCAGGTGTCAGGCCGACACAGACACACACCTGTATGAAGATGATTTAGAAGAATTTGATATGGATACTTTTCGTCTTGACCTGAAATGAAGAGTCTATGATGATGAGTTATGTTTTAGCTGGTCCAATAGTAGCAACTTCAAATTAGCACATCTTTTAAGGAGGGAAAAAACTATGGGAAGAGGAAGGGATAAATCAAATAATATTGCAAAAAAAAAAAAAAAATTATGTTAAACTCGTTGAAATTTGTATGAGACTCTTCTACAATTTTGCATGCAATAATGTATGTAAATTAGTAAACAAAACATTTTGATTTTCTGAGAGTATTAAAGACTGAATGACCACAAAAGCAATGACTGTTATCCAATGGCAACAATCAATACCTGCTAATAAATAACATTATCTATTATTACCATAGTAATAAATATTGTTACTATAGCAATACATGTTGTCACCATAGCAATGTGTTAACATAGCAATATATGTTGTTACCATAGCAACACTTGTCACTATAGCAACATATGTTGTTGCTATAACAACTACTGTTACTAAAACAATATTATGTTGTTGTTATAACATTCTCAAAACTAGTCTTATATATTTTACTTTATAAATTCAAAATATAAACTTTTAAAGATGGTGCCAGTGAAATAAATAAACGTGTGCATAATAAATTTGTATTTTCATAAAAGAAAGATAGTTGTATTTGCTGTGTGGACTTACTTCCTATTTTCCCTGTTGTTAATTTGTGGTGATGGTTTATATTCCGTGGAGGAGCCGTTTTGCTCTTCCTTGCTACTACTGCCATTGTGTTCATCAGTCTCTTGTGGAATGTCTTGGGGCAAAGCTTGCCTAACTTTGTCCACTATCAAATAGAGGGAAGGGTGAAATTATATTTTCACTAATGATATATTTACATCTACTTTTTGATTATCATAATCACTATTATCAGGGTCAACAAGATGATAATTATTATATTCATTTCATTGTCATTATGATCATCATCATAACCATTACTATAAATATTATCATCACATGATCATTGTCTTCATTCTTATTATCACCATTTTCATAATCACTATGAAAATTATTGGTATCTTCATCATCATTATAACCATAATTGTCAAAATATTATTATCAACATTACCACATTAGTACTGTACTATTATATCTTATCTCTGTATATTTGTATTGGCCTACTGAATATTTAAGTCAAGATATCCTGTAACACCACCTAGTGGCTTAATTATTCAACAAAACATTTTTTTGAGAAAGGGGGACACTGACTCAAACCCACCCTCGGCACGGTGCTTCATACTATGATCAGGCACTATGTGATGACCACCACCTCTGAATCCAAGATACATTACTAGATATTTACATTTTTAACAGCCACAAAAGAATTTGTATCAAAATCACCAAAAATCAAGGCTTGCAGAACTTACAGTTGATTTCAGATATAGGTCGATCTCGTCGGTCGCTGTGTTTTGAAGATACACGTTGAGGTACAAACTAAAGAGCAAAAACATTGTTATAAATCATTAGGAAAAGGTAAGGAAACTAAGGATAGAAAAGGAAAAGGAAAGATAAGAAAGCATAAGAAGGAAAAAAGGAAAGGAAAGATAAGCAAAGATGGACATGGAAACATAAAGGAAAGGGAAAGAAATGATAAGGAAATATAAGAATGGAAAATGAAAGACTGATATAGAAATGTAAAAGAAAGGAAAATGAAAGAAAAGATAAGGAAACTAAGAACGGAACAGGAAAGATACGATAAGGAAACATTAGAAATGACAAGGAAAGGAAAGATAAGAAATATTAGAAGAGAAAAGGAAAGAAAGACAAGGAAACATAAGAAAAAATGTTATGGCAATTTTAAGAACACAATAGAAAAGGAAAGATAAGAAACTATAAATAAGGGAAAGAAATGGAAAATTTGGGAACATAAAATGAAAAGCAAGGAATAGAACAAAAGGAAGAGAAAAAAATGAAAGGGTTCAGGATGGAAAGGACAGTAACACACTTTGACATGATAAAGAAAGTAACACACTATGACATGATAAAGAAAGCAACACGCTATGGAAAGAATCTCTAAGAATTGCTGTGTGGGCCGAGTAACAAAATACCAAACTATTGTAATAATTATTAATAATCATCAAATTAATTGTTAAATTAAATTATTAGAAAAAAAAAAAAAAAAAATATATATATATATAACCATTAGACCACGGAGGCTTCATGGTTGAACAGGTTCAAATACCACCAGATACACTCCATTACACAATAGGAACGGCTAGAAACAATATAGGTACTTATATATATATATATATATATATATATTGGATAAATAATTAACAGCACATTTCTACATTAGTTTATGGTTTATTTTCTTCTTTTATGTTGTTAAGCGCCTCAAGGTTGTGACAACGTGAGGCACTATATAAATCCACACTTATTTTTTTTACATATTATTATACTATAGGTAAAATATGCAATATATTAACAAAGAATCAATGGATATCAGTAACTGTTGGCTGAAGAGTGAAGTTATGGACAATATTCACATCATAATGGTGGTGTTGATCATATCAGTGACAGTTGATGGGGCGACAGTGATCATAATAGTAAATGTTTGTGGTGTGCAACTTTTAATGCAACTTGTAATGATAATTATGGTGATGATGACAATGATGATGATGTTGATGATTGATAATGATGGTAATGGTGATAGAGAAGAGAATGATGATAAGGACAATTATGTGTATGTGCTGCCTGTCATATTTGTGATAGTAATCATGGTGGCTACAATGACAATGGCAATCATGTTGATTATTATGTAAATAATATTTACCTTGACGATAATGGTTATTACATAACAAAGGCTGATAAGAGGTATAAGTGAAGATGATGAACAATGAAATGGTAACTATAGCGATAAATAGTGGTGAGATAATGATGGCACAAAAGTATCACTACCAAAGTTGTTGTCACTGTATACTTACTTGTATTTCCTCCTCATCTACATCAGGTACATAGGATGGATTAGAGTTCCTAACTTTTTCTAGCAATTTCTTTGCTAATTCTCTGTTTAGTGACTCATTTGATACTGTGAAAAATGGATTCTGAAAAGAATACAAAAAAAATCACATCATTTGCTTGTACATCACCATTCAAATGTTCTTCCTCCATGTTAATTATGAAGTTCTTGCTAACCTGAACATCTGGGGCCATTTTAACGCCATGCCCACATCATGTGCAGTTTAATGCCATACACATGACAGACTCGGTAAAAGGTGGTATACATGTGAGCAGTCATTGACCACAAACTACATGAATTTACTGACCACGTAGCTAGTGTGGTCACGTAACGTATTGATGGGACAACATACAGCGCAATCACACTGTAAAGTAAAAGAAAAGTAAAGTTTATGGTTTAAAAACTATGTCCCACATTGATATTGTGTGATCCAAGGGGGGGAGGGGCCCTTTTGGAAGGTTAAAAAAGAAAAAAAAAATAGAAATGAAGAAAAAGAAAAAATTGACCCCCTTTTTGGACATCTCCGGATCCGTCCCTGTCATCTGAATTTAAATACCAAATTGGCAAAACCATTAATTGTCCAAAAAGAGAGGAAGACAGGGATGGATCCAGAATTTTTCAAACAGTGGGGAACAATATATTCAGAATAGATAAACGAGTATCGCTAATTTCAATATACAGTCGACTTTCCCATTTACGTACACCTTGGGCTGAAAGCAGTTCGTAATTGAGAAAATTCGTAAATAAGAAGTTCGTAAGAATAGTGCCCTCAAGTTTAAAAACGCCAAGTTGTAGCCTATAACTAGGCCTGCCTACCAACATCTAGGCTTAATTTTGCATTTAAGTGTTCAATAAACATTTATAAAAATCGTTGAAGAATCAATTAAAGGTTAATGCAAGACAAACTAATATATTAAATATCGATTCATAATAGGCTAAGGAAATCGTTCCATGGATAGACCGACCTAATCTCCCATGTCACTAATAGGCTGACTGTTCAACATACAGTGGTGGTTTAGCCAAGGTTTAGCTGGGCCTAGCAGCAGCTCTCTGCTAACTTTAGCTGGCATCTCTCCGTAATTTGTAGCAAATTAGTAAACAAACATTAATATTAATTAGAGGCTTATTATATATTTACTTTAGTCAAGAAATTTTGGATAATTTAAAAAAAGAAACGGTTCCTATTTTTTTTCGACCTTCCTGACTTCCAAACATGTGGTTTTGGTACCTGTAGCATTGAATGATGGGTAATTGCTGATGTCATCTTCTAAAAATAGAGCAGCTTGCTAATTGTTTTTTGACAGTGAAAAACAAATAATATAGATGCTTATTGAATATCCAAACAGATTTATTCTTAAAAGGATAAAAAGTTGATGTTTACCATACATTTATACTCGAACTAGCTGATTGGATTTACAGTGGATTTAGACCGCAGGTAACCATAAGAAAGAGTAGGGTAGGCCTCCCTGGGTATAGGCTGTCCTTTAGCCTAGACAAGGTCGGCCTAGCAGCATGCACTGCCTGCCTGAATTTCGACTAGTTTTGATTATTTTACATCATGTATTGGTTTGACTTTTCTAAGCCTAAAGTCGTATGATGTATTTATGAAAAGTACTGTACAGTATAAACTAGTACTATAATGCATTTTTTACTTTTGTGATACGTTTTTTCTTAAAATAAATGAAAATAGCAAAAATTAGATGAATAAATCTAGCGATGACGTCATCGGCCAAACGTTCCTAAATGAGAAGTTCGGAAATGGGAAGGTCGACTACATGCATTGAAATTTAAAAATTTAGTGGCAAAACATTTGGGGGGAGGGGGCAATGTGCCTATGTGCCTCACTTTCCCACTACTGGATCCGCCCTGGAAGAGAATTTAAATAACTGTTGCACCAACAAGAAAAGAACATCAAATTATTGGCAGGACATTGTTATCAATAATTAAAAACACCACGAGGCATTTAATAATACAAACTGTATATCATGAACCTGATCGTGGGCTCAATATTGAGCCCTATCGTGTAGCAAACATGTTTCAAGAATACAATTTTCATTATCAATAATCATTTGAATGGGGTTTATCAGGGCTGTAGTCTAGGTACTTTCATTATAACCAAAGGTTTGAACCGTGTGAATGGCCTGTACAATCATCCAAGTCTATAACAAAGTGAAGTACCTTTTCTGGAAAAATGTGATGATAAATACCCACCACTTCCTTTCCTCTTACACGAGATCTACATTTTACAAGACTTTATATTTGCAAGATTGTGAGATTGACGGCCAGTTGTTTGCCTAGAAACTGCTAAATGTTAAGAGCAGGAAACTTGTCAATATACTATGTTGTCGTGCAAGTCAAAGTCTTTCACATAAGTAATTTATGTGCACAGGAAAAAAAACATGCCATATAATTTATGGAAACATGTAAACTTTGTCAAATTAATGATTCGTTTTTTTCCTGACTGATTCCATGTGCTGAAAGATGGCTGGAATGGAGTGATCATTACCAAGTGAGTAACACAGTTGACATGGGCTCAAACCGTAATGTGCGGATTCATTCTTTTTTTCTTAATCCATATTTACACTTCAAATTATCTGCTGTCTATTTCAAGTTTTTTGACTTAAAATGTTTCAATTTATGTATTAATTTCAAGTAATGTACAGTAGAACCCCTATTAAGGGGACATCTTCGGGACCAGAGTGTCCCTATTCAGGGGACACTAACTGAAAACGTGACATTTTTTTTGGCATGTTTTCATACAACACTTTGGAAACCAGTACATTGTACTGAAAGTATATTTCAGAATAAAGAATAAATAATTAAGTAAACCAAATATTGTTGACTTACCTTCAGAAGGACATCAGCAGTGGGCCTCCTCTTAGGGTTCTTCACTAGCGCACATTTAATAAATCCTCTGAATTCTTTTGACCATTTCTGTGAATCTTTCAACTTTGGCGGAACAAAATTGCTCTTAGACATGAGAAATAATGCCCTAAAAAAACAAATATGTAAATAGATAAGATTATGATACAGATTATGAGCTGAGCGTTTGGCCAAGGGGTAATGTTCCAGCTTTTTGTTTTGAAGACCCCAGTTCAAATCCAGCCAAGTTTGGATTTTAATTGGAGTTCGCTTGGTTTGACGAGACAGGGGACATGGTACTGGCGCTGTATTATTGGCTGCTGTGGGTCCCCAGGGGCCCAGCCGAATTTCAAATTCCAAAATTGGAATAATGACAAAATAACAAATTTTAATAAATAAAAAAAATAAAAAAACAATGCCCCCTTGTTGCATGTGAATGAAACTTACAAAAAAAGTAACTACACGAAAGAACATTCAAATAAATTAAGTTGAATGTGAAATACCTGAAACTTGGTAAGAATAATTTAAGAGGCTTGACATTGCTGTCAAACATTCTCATACCTCATTGGATGCAGATCAAACATTGGAGGTTGAAGCTCTGCTAGTTCAATAGCCGTGATGCCAACAGCCCAGATGTCACACTGTAAAATAACATTGTTACAAACATTATTATCTCTTAAATGTCCTAGCACAATATAATACCTTTGTATAATTTGAGACCTCTTCCTATAAGTACAGGCCTCTTCAACAGGTCCAGATTTGATCAAACAGTTAATATAAAGAAAAAAATAAGGGTTAAAGATTTAAATATAATATTAGATTATACCTAAAGTGATAATGATGATGATGATATTGATACTGATGTTAATATTATGATGATGGTACTAATAACAATAATAATAACAATAACAATAACAATAATAATAATAATAATAATACAATCTGTCTTACAATGGATGCTCATTCACCAAAGTGGTGTTCTATCATGAGGCGGTATATGTACCTTTCACATATCATGAAAACTTACCTATAAATGAAAAACTATCTGCTGCTGCTGATGATGATGATTATTATTTTGATAATATATAAATAATGATAACAATGATGATGGTGATATAATGATAATAATTATTGTGCTAATAATGAAAATTATGATATAATGATAAGGATGATGTTATTATTTTTACAGTACAATTTACACCACTTAATGCAAACTACTAATAATGTATTACTGTCTTGTTTAAGCCTGTCATTACTATATTTGTTAATCACATTCATTTAATTCAATGCTTAATCATTTTTAATTATTCAGTTTTTACATATACACATTCAGTTGCAGCTATTGTTTGTTTATATTATGAGTGACCTTTGGTAAAGGTCACCTTCTTAACTTGTCAGCTTATTTGACTACAATGCACTTTCTGTGGTTATGTTGGAGATCAATATTATTGATCTCAGTTTACAACAATTTCAGGGAAAGATATAAATAATTTGGATAAAAAAAGATGCATGCCAAAATGGTAATAGTATTGTATTGCTTTGCTATATATTGCTATATAACCAAAAAAATGTAGTATATATTTCATATTCTGATAAGTCTATTTCCTACAATATCTTGTGTAGGTTTTCATAAGCAAAAGAAAATTATCAGCTATTGGGAATGAAGATGTAATTTGATAGTAAGATGCTTGCATTTATTACAAGGGTTCTGGATTACTAATTTTCCTCTCATTTATTATGCCAAACAAAATACAACAAATTTAATAAAGCATCATATGTTGAATATGGAAGAAATTCCTTTATAAATTTAATAAACAAAATAAACATTTAAATACTAAAAATTATATTATTCTATGAAAAATGAACAATATTTTACTAATATATTAAAATTCTTTAGTACTACAAAACAATTGGTAAATTGTGTATTGACTAATATACAGATATTTTTTAATTCATACCGTAATTAAAGTGATGTTGACAGAATAAATGCGTAGAGCCTTTAGTATGCTAGGACCTGTACAGTGTATATTTATAGGTTGTATAGCAATAAATGCGAGACTTGATCATGGAAATACTGTATAGCTCCACGATTTGATATAGAATTCAACAAGGGCGCAGTAACAATGTACAGGAAGCAGTTTAAGTTGTACTATTACTTCACTTCAGGATGTTGACCTTCAGCTAGTATCCACTACAGAAAGTATATTTATGTCATTTATAAAGATATATCAGCAATTACTATAGTACCCAGGGGATAAGATGAAGGGGTTATCACTTAACATCTAGTTATACCAGATGTAGGCCTAATTATTAAAGGTATCAAAGGCTAATACTAATAACTACATGAATCAGTGCTTGCTAGTTATACTCAGTGGGATAGGATGTCATTCACTTACATATGTCATGGATAATAATACAGTACTAATTATCATTTGCAAAATAGATAATTATGAACAAGTTGGCCTTTCCAATGGCAAAAATTATGTCATTTACCTGTGACATAGAAATAATTAATGACACAATTTACTTGCAACAAATAGATATCTAAGGATATAGTACTGAAACTGGTTCTCCTAACTGAAAAATGACGCAATTTACTTGCAAAACTGAAATAATGATGTGCATCTACTGCAGTTGGTTAGCCAGTAAAATGATGCCATTTACTTTCAATATATAGTAGACAAAAAATAATAAACATACACCACTGAGTTGGTTCAAACTGTAAAATGGCACTACAGAATTTACCTGTGATATAAAGATAAACAAATGATCATACTAGTTGGCCATTTACAGCTTTTCATAAGAATTCAACGTCAAAATGCTTTTGAGGAACTGATTTCATGTAACCCTAATCCAAGGTCTACACTACAGTAAGCTAATAAAATATGTTAATAGCGAACACTTTTTAACTATAAATGTTGAGAATACTAATCTATGCTGTGGCTATTAACTGTGTAGATCTATTTAAATTTAAGATATTTTAAATGATTTTACAATGCTATTAAACATTGTGTTGAAACTTTGATATCTGTCAATGACACAAGAATTATAATAAATGTTTATTTCAATCATTATCATTTATTAACATTCATGAAATAATAATCCAACTATCAGATACATAATCTACTATTGCTTTAATGCTTCTTTGCATTAGATTTTTATTTAACTTTATTTTTAACCATTTTTTAAAACTCTTGACTGCAATATTATAGAAAGATATATAATAAATTTTGTAATAAATTCCAAAATAGATATCACAGGGAATTAGTTAATGTGAACAAAAGACTTGTATGTATAAACTAATAACCAAAGTTTAATGCAGAAAAATCAATCAAATTGTTTAACAAATCATTTAAGGATAGTTTTATCAGCACCTTTGAATAATAATTGTATAGTATCAATGTAATTAATTTCTACGTATGGTATGCCAAGGAATCAGGGAAAAAATTATTTTTATCAGCCAACAAACTGATCTAATACGGAGCATAAAGACTGTACTTTTTGACAGAAAGTAACAGAGAATTAAATTAAATGTATCATCCTCTGAATCACGTAGGACTTGAAATAGCAATGAATTTTGTAAATGTTGAACAGATAACTGTATAATGATATGTATAGTTGTAATAGGCATGTGCGGTTGTACATAATATAGTATTTATAGAAGATCAAAAACTGAAAGATCCAATGATTAATCTCGGATAAAATAGTATAATAAAAGTAAAAATTGTCGGGATTCAATATTTCAACATTAATTATGTCATCATCAGGAATATCAATGTGAAGCATGACATTTGAGCCCTTAAAGGCAGTAGATAACAGTGGATACAAGGCTGTGCTAGGTAGTGAATCATGGTAGATGATTATGGCCATGTAGGATGGTATGGCATAGACCATACATGGTGGATTACAGAAATGTAGGATGGTACGGCATAGACCATGAATGGTAGGTGATATGGCCATGTAGGATGATATGGCATAAACCATGAATGGTAAATGATCACAGCCATGTAGGATGATGGTATGGCATAGACCATGCATGGTGGATGATTACAGTCATGTAGGATGGTACAGCATATACCATGAATAGTAGGTGATCATGGCAATGTAGGATGGTACTACGTTTGCAGGATGATGGCACAGTATAGCATAGGCCATGCATGGTATGTGATCACAGCCATGTAGAATGATGGTATTGCATACATTATGTATGGTAGAGGGTCATGACCATGGATGATGGTATGACACATGCCATGGTAGGATTAGTAGGATCCTACTTTAAGGGTAAATGGTTGTGGTCATCTAGGATGGTATGGTATAAACCAAGCATGGTCAAGATCATGGATACTGATGGGATGATTTACATAGACTATGCATGGTCATATAGAACAGGTGAAGTCCATGCAAGTAGGAATGGACCATGTATGGTAGATAGTCTTGGTCATGTTGCATGATGATCATTATGTAGCATGATGAGGTATATAAACCATACACAAGGTCAGTGGTATTAAAAATGAATCAGAGGCTCCTAGCTCTATGCTGGGGCTGCATAGTACAACTGTAGCGGTACAAGGGCAAAGTCCTCCAATTCACTCTGGTGTTTTAAAGGGCATTAAAAAAAATGTATATCACACATTCCAACACATGAAGAACCCTGCTTGGCTGATTTGGGACCCATGGTTTGAATATCTTAATAAATCCAGGCCTCTGGCTATAGCCAGTACAAGCACATAGGCCTTAAATCACTGCACATGGTGGACATAGGATGGTGAAATCTGTAACCATTGTCCTAATAGTAGCTGTCATATCTAAGCATTGAGCATAAGACAGCCAGTATGGACAGTAGATTTCTAGCAGGTGTATGGGTGTTATATATTCATAATTAGACATTGGCCTTAGGCAGAACCGTGAACTTGCCACACAAATGCACAACTTACAGGAGCAGGACTGGCACGCTAGCTTAATTATCTAATTAAAAGCCTAATTAGAGTGCACCTACCTGGAAATTGTAGCCTCCTTTACGCTCAACTGCAGCTACTTCGGGAGCCATCCAGTATGGGGTACCGATGAATGATTTTCTTTTGGCTATTGTTTGTGTGATTTGTGCAGAAACTCCAAAATCAGCTGTGGGAGAATAGTAACAACCATTTATGTTAAAGTCCATATCAAGTCAATATAAATCATCCGTACTGTAAATCATCGGTATAAACTTAACATTCAATTTATCTGTATTGTCAAGTTAACCTATTTATAATATGTTTCCTGTTGTAGTGATTATGATATTCCGTGTACATGTGAATGCCCAGTAAATGTGGCAGTTACAGTAACATCTTCCAATTACGTACTCCTCCGTCCGAACAGGGTTCGCAAATGAGAAAATTCGTAATTCAGAAGAGTTCAAATTTTCAGCATCTCAGTGTGGTAAGGGTAGGCCTTGGCCATGCTACAAAGTACAGGGCTAGGTAGGCCTAAGCCTTGCCATGATAGAAAAATTTTGTCACGAAATATGAATTGGATTTTACTGTTTTCTGCAACAAAATAATACTTCACAGAAGCCAAAATTACCTGTGCTCACTGTGAAGTATTCATTTAAAGTGATTTCCAAATGAAAACATAACCATATGCCCAAAACGAGCGCTTTACCGGTATTCTTTTCGTAAAGATCGCAAATCCATTTGAATAGTGTCCCCAACAATCAAAAGTAAGATTTACTGTACAGTATGTCTGAATAAGCATGCACAGCTCAAATACAATATATCTCGGCTGAAAACGTTTGATATTTCTTGCTTTAAACTTAGTTTCTTATCACTTCATTGGTTTGAATGTTTTCTCTCTTTGCTGAAGTAACAATTTAAATTATTTCGGAAGACTTTTAAATACATTTTAAAGTGTTTTTGTAGTTAAAAACGATCGTTCATTATGACGTCATCGCCTCAAATTTGGTTCGTAAAATCTAGAGTTCATAAATGGGAGGTTCGTATTTCGGAGATGTTACTGTATTTAGAGGGGTTTTTTTTTCAATTTTGATAATGTTTAAAACTTTAATGAATATATAAATAATGAATAAAAGTCTGCTTGCTGTTTGCCTAATATTTAATATGTTTGACTGCAGCAACGAGAGTTCCTAAGGGGAAGTAGTTAAACCTTTAAAATGATTCCAACACCACTCACATACTAAAAATAAATGATACAGTAATCATAAAAAAATTGAAACAGATAAAAATGATATTTTTTGTCTCACTTTATTCTACTAATACCTGAAAAAAATGTACCATACACCCTTGTACCACTGCTTTAACTTCAATCATTTATTACCGAGTCATAGAATTAGTACATAAGGTAGCACTAGATATCCTAACACTATGCCAAGAGGAAATAGCGGACATGTCGCATATAATTGCAAAGCCTATGTACATCACTGGATGTCTCCAAGGTGAATCCAAACGTTTCTCTGCTGATACATCAGGAAGCTGGTAGAATCGTGGCTTGGGGAGCTTCTCCCTTGAGACACGATCCAACTGAGGGCATTGATTCCGAGCTGGTTTGATTAAACTGTTATAAATAGCCATTCAGCATTGGATGATGATGATTTCACTCAAGTTATCTCTCTTGATCTGTGATCAGTCAACTATGAGTATTCTATTGATAACATCCAGGATTTCCAATTTCCTTTTTAGTTTCTCAGGTATTAAAGCCCACCTTAGTATATGTCAACCTCAGGTAAAAGCCCACCTCAGGTATAGGCCCACCTCAGGTATAAGCCACCTCAGGTACATAAGTCAACAAGAATACAAACTAATCCCTAACTTTAGAGTAATTTGCATTTAAAATACTTCAGCCGCCGGGTATAATCCTACACTATAAATTTAGAGTGGTTTGGAATAAATATTTGAATCTTTGTGAGGCCTAGGCTAGCTCTTAGGTAGACCTATTAATCTATCTTATAGTGGAAACAGAAGTGCACACATTGTAACTTTGTGCTGAATAGTACTGTTTGCTCTGTTGATTGTGTTGTAAAGCAAGCACACAAACAAAACAAAGAGTGGTAGGTACATCCTGGTACATTTTATACAATAAATACTGCAGTATGCATATTCCTACTGCTGCTGCTTTATAGGTCAAAAGAAGCAGCATGGACTCCTAGGTGGAGCAGATGGAATCCGTGGCTATGGTCATGTGTTGTGTATTAAATGGTATTTGGTATTGAATGTAAACATCATGGTGTTTATCCAAATATTCTTTTCTTGTTATCAGAATTACTATTTTTTATAATGCTATCTTATTACACTGTCACTTGACAACATTCCAAAATTAACTATACAAACTTTTGATGCCTGGTTATTTAACAGAACTAAGAATTGATGATTGACAATACTTAATAATTAAATTAATTGGAATCAATTCTAATTACATTTACACTTTTCATAATTAGAGAAAATTGACAAAATTGGTAAGTTAATAAATGACTTGTTCCACAATTGATTACTTTGATCTGTAATGTTTACCAAGATGTTATGCAGATGTTACACAAGATTTTTTTTTCTTTTACTTTGATATGAATTCACACACAAATATTAATGATGTAACAATTTGTTACATAAAGCCAAGTTTTCATAAAACTGCTACTGTCCCTATAGTATTTTCACTGCAATTGCTACACTGCAATTCAACAACCCAAAAGCTATTGGCGATAGCATGTAGCAATTGTATGGGAACTATGCTTTACTCTGTTATATTTTGCTAGATTTGTGTACATGTGAATTTGATGTGTTAAAATCCTTAAAAAGTTAAAAGTTGAGGGCATGTATTGATGACAATTATAAAATTTAGATGAATTAGGTTTATTGACTCAGAAAATGGTTTCAAGAAATTCATCCGGACAAGAACATTTTTTTTTTAATTGCACAAAGAAAATTTTGGCTCCACACCAGAAAAGGTTATTGGAATGTAGCAATATTACTATCAGGTGACACAAAGGTGAAAAGGTAATAACAATTGTAAGAAAAATTCCTTACCTAACTTGACATCTCCATGATCAGTCAGTAATATATTTGCACCCTGAAATAAAAAAAAAGAAGTTGAGCACTTATGAAAATGGATTCCTATAATGTTGTCATCGCCATTGATATTCTGAGTGGAAGCGTGCAGCGCAGCAGCAAGGCTTTGAGCTCTGCAAAGGTCGCATTGTTTGTGTCCTTGGGCGAGATACATGTATGTTTGTCTCTCTTCACCCAGGAGCAAAATGCTTACTTAGTTGGAGGTGATTGATTTTTGGAAGGAAACTGATGTAAAGGACAACATTAGGAATAGGCTAAAGCATGGCTAAAGTGAGCAGGAATGCTTCACATTGATTCTTCAATGATCAGAGAGAAACATACTTATATGACAGACTGTTAGAAGGAAAACACATTATATTAGTAGAACCAAAAATTAGTAATATAATATGTTGGCTATTCTGTTTTTGATCTAGGGATCAGTTTGAATTGTTATTAGAACTATCAAATGAAAATTATATTTATAGGACATTTTTTGAACTTAATAAATTATTATTTTAATTTCAATTTTCATATTTTTATGGATGATATTTTGTTAACTTATCATGTATTTATATTATGTTATTCAGCTGCAAAATATTGATATGCAAGTATGTAGAAATTCCTGTAAATGTTACAATAGATAGTATACAAAGCATACTCTAAATGTGGTGGTCAAACTAGCAGTACCCACTGTGTGTCTAATGAACCATAGAGATTGTTAAGTCCCTGGTTCAAATCCTTTTGTTTCTACTTGTGTTTCAACAGATGGGCTAAAATTCAGTAGCCCTACTACACAGATGTGTATAAGAGACAGTCCTAACACTATGCCAAGAGGAAATAGCGGACATGTCGCATATAATTGCAAAGCCTATGTACATCACTGGATGTCTCCAAGGTGAATCCAAACGTTTCTCTGCTGATACATCAGGAAGCTGGTAGAATCGTGGCTTGGGGAATTAGTCTTGATCCTTTTTTACAACATATCAGTGATTTTGCAAGCTGTAGGACAATTAAAACAAACAATTACCTACCTTAATATCTCTATGCATTTTTCCTTTGTTGTGCATGTATGCAAGACCTGTTAATGTTTCCCTACAGACATAAGCAATCTGCAATTCTGTGAGTTCACCACTTTCTAAATATCAAAGAAAAAAATATGTTTACATAATTATGTAAAGTAGATTATATACTTTAAACAATACACAATATTCATGTCTTCCAAAATACGCAATTTTTTCTGTTTGAATAAAGAAAGTAAAATTACATAGGCAGATGGTGAAAAAATTGATATTGTAGCAAAGAAATGTATTATCTCACTTTCTGAGTAGTCCCTTCATGTCAATTTAGTAACAAAGCAAATTGTTGAGCTGAACCCCAGGTCTCGCATTCTGGTTTACAAATGTTATGAAATATTCCACTCAGTCTTAATTTATACAAGGAGACTCTACCAAAATGTCCTACAATCCTATCTTTGACAAGTTCTTGAATTTTGTCAGCTTTTTCTTTGTCCTTTAGTAGATTGCAACATTTTCCTTCCTTTGGGAGGTACCTATGAAAGGGGACACTTTTTATGGCCAAAAATGAGGTAAAATATATTCATTTAACAGTGGGGACAACAATTAAATAACTTAACTATGCAAAATGCCAAATCAATTTAAACATTTGATTTTAATATAGCGCAACAAAGATTAAACTGACTTTTTTTTTTTTAGTCTTTGATTTTTTTAAACTGATATAGAGGTAATTATACAAATAGTCATACTGCAAATCTAAGATCTTAAATTTACTCAATATCACCTTACCGTTTAAATATCATAATAAACATTATTAACATCAACATTCATCTTTATCATAATTACTATCATTTTTCCACCATTTCTATATTTGTAAATGCTAATGATTTAGTTTGCACACAAACTAAAAAAATGCTTTACTGAAGAATAGAAACTGAAACAGTAAAACTCTATAAATATACAGAGCTACCACCAATACATGTACTACTAAACACCACTTTATTATACACAAACTATGAAACATATAGCATGGACACACTATAATTTATAACAAGAACAGAAAATGAAATTGTAAAAATCTAGACTTATACAGTACATACACTACACTATAGTAACATACTATACAGGCCTTACAACTTCACCTAAAACACCTGACATACCAAACAATATTATCCATAAAATATCACATTTTACAAAAAAAAAAACCATCTCTTTCCATATTGATAAAAAAATTCTTTAACGATGATTGATGCAATTTAGAAACCGGGATAAAGTAAAAGTGAAATTCTTTAAGCTGTTGACGGACAGCCGACTAGGGGCGATATAATTAAAACTTTCCTGCAACTGACTTGGATTGAGGAAGCTAGACTAAGCAGTTTGGGTATTCCCTTTAAATTCTGACAAGTGTCTACTATAGTAGATCTTACAAAATTGAGCTGCTATACCATAAAACCTTGAATTGAAGCCCAGTGGGCTTAATCTCAGGATGAAGCCCATCTCGATTTGAAGCCCCTCTTTAGTTTGCAAAATTAGCCTCAAAAAGAAGCACAAGGGCTTCCTTTGATGATAGCATAGAGTAGGCTTCTTTCTGAGATAGTACAGTACATACACTGTAAATGAATTTCAAAAAAACTAAATAAATTAAAAACTAGCTTGGTTTATACAGTAGTTTAGGTGATTTAATGCCAATTAAATACACTCCATGATACAAATTGATGTTATATTGGACTTATTTTATAGTACAAATTCACAAAATGTACAGCATTTATTTTGAAAAGAAGCCCCCTCTTTTATTCTGCAAAAGTAGCCTTGGAAAAAAGCGCATCCAAAGTTCACTAAAAAAAGAAGCCCAGGGCTTCAATTTGAGGTTTTACAGTACAGAATATTGTTTTGGCTCGGAGTGGAACTTAGCTCCAACTCATAATAATTATAGCCTGGTATTTCAGCTTCTTATAAATAAGTTTATGTTATTTATGGTTAGTACAGTATATTCTTACTTTGGTAAAGGTCCTTATGGCATCAAAATCAACTTTTGCTTTATTCATGTGGTAGATCACAATTCCAAAGAATATTAATAGAATCAATCTTGGTTTTCTTTGCTAGTCATAATACTGTTTATGCATTTTATGTAATTATAATATTTTAAAGTGGTGTTTTTTCTGCCATTTCAGCATTCCTGGCCTCTCACTCCAATTACTGGCTTTGGGTTATCTATCCTATTCGAATCTAACAATTTAATTTTATTGTATAAAATTGGGAAATACACTGAACATAGTATAGGCCTAAACAATATTTCCAATTATTATTGAGAAAAAAACTTGAATAGTAGAAATAGAGTAGGCTATGGTCTCTGCAACACCTAGGGTTATAGATTTTACCAGTCCCCGAATCTAAAGCAGTCAATATTGTTTTATATACATCATATAGTACATAGATTGTACGAGACCTAAAATAGGAATGAAAATAATAAACACCAAATAGAACTAGGCTTACTTCCTAGACCTAGGCGATCGAAGAGCCTATCGCTCTCAGCCTCATAGAGGTCGCATCTCCATTGTTTGTGTGCGTCATAAACTACATAGCAACGCAGCCTAGAGATTGCACATCATGTGCGCATCATGCAACAGGGGTAGAAAAGTGCTATCATTTAGGGTAATGTTACTTTCTATTACCCGCTTCTTAACCAACCAGATGCTTAGAATATATGTATGCAGTATATAAAATGCAATATTTTAATTGCTTACTTTTAATAATTTGTAAATTAGAATGAGCAATGGGTTTCCTTGTCAATACTGTAACTAACTATTATGTTTCTAATCCTTGCATTGAGCTTAAGTTTGGTTGGTAATCAAATGAATATCAATAGATAGCAAATGTCTATAAATCAGCTAGAACTGAAATCATCTGATCTGTGCCAAATTGGATCTATTCTTTATAGTCAATCTTCTAAAATGGATGATTAAATTTTCTAATCTAAAATATATACAATTTAACACAATATTAGCCTTGTATTAATTTAATAACTCTATGATAAAGTCATAAGTAGCTGTTTACAGAACACAAGAACAACATAATTTAAGAAACAATAATGAAAAATGAAGGCAGCCATCGCAAACACATTGTACAACTGAGATGATACTTAAAATCTTTAAAATTTCCTTCATTTTACTTTTGACATTTCAACATTCAGCTAATTGTCAATTTATCTAAAGGTCAATATTACTCTTCCCTATTGGAGACTGATTTTAGACTGTGTCACATTGGAGACTGACTTCAGACTGTGTCACCTTAAAAACTGATTTCAGACTGTATCACATTGGTACTTTACTCGCTTACATCACATTTTGCAATCTTAATCATCATCATCCAGAACATTAGGAACATGTCTATAGAGGGCACTAATTATTTGACCTTCAAAATTTTTAACAACAAAATGTATCATTATTCATAAATAAAAACTCTGTTTCAACATTATGATGCATTTTTAAAAACAGATATTATATACAAATAGATATTAATTTATCATTATAATATTTTAAAACTCCGTTTCAACATCATGATGCACTTTTTTTAAAAGAGATATTAATTATTTAAAATTAAGTTAATCTTTCCAAAACATTTTATGAAGGAAACTTTCAACCAGGATTTGAATTGGATTTATTTAGAAATTCTCAACAAAAAATAAGTAAAAAATCAGTAAAGACTGAATAATTAAAAAAAAAAAAAAAAAAAAAAAAAAAATTTTAGGATAGCCCTTTAAGGATTTCTGTTTTTCCGAAGGGGTCATTTTGACACAATAACAATTCTTCTTTGAGACAATAGGACAGATGCTTTTAAACATGTTTTTACCTGTGTAGTTTCCAATCTAAGAGTAGCAGACTTCCTATTGTAGAATTGGATTTTAATTAAAACAATATTTTGCATTGTCTAATACTATACTATTATTAGGGGAAACTTTAGATTTTTGTCTGTATCAACTTGTTTTATAACTTGTGGTATAATGTTCAATGTACTGTAATCTTATTTTTTATCTTACAGTATTCAAGCTAAATGTAAACAGTAACAGGCAGTCCTATTAACATTTGCTTGCTATTTGATTACATTGTTTATATTTTGCAATAATGTGCTGGATAACATTTACTCACAAAAAATAGCACCTCGATTTTCACACTAAGCTCTCTCTTAAGAGCAATTTAATGACATTATCAGATACAGTTACCATTAAAAGCAGACTGCTCCGGACAGCGGAAAGCTACAACCATTTTTACAACTTAAATATGATTCAAAGAAATTACAAAATCTTAAAAAGTAAGGAATAAAGACTTTACTTCAATATTCTGTACTTTTACGACTGCACTGCTATTCAGTATCTATTTTTAAATTCAACCTATTATAAAAAGTATATAAAATTCAATTAATATTTACCGCCACAGTTTTTAACAATTTACTAATTATTATTATTATTAAAAATCCACAGAATGCAATGGTCACCTACAGCAGTACAATATACTGTAAAGCTCTGTTTACACAGAATATGTAATGGTCAGCTACTATAGTACAATATAAAGCTCTGTCCACACTATCAAATTTTATGTGACAAAAAAAAATGTGTTTTTGCTGATATTTAGGTGTATGACATCATTATCCCAATATAAATAAGGGCACATCAAGCATATTTTTTGATTGTGGACAGAACTTAATATCTGTTTATTTGATTTCCAGTTTGATTTTGTAGATTGCAGAGTAGTTCAAGATGATCAGGAAATCCTTGAGCTGACTGTGCTGAACATTTCTAGAGAAACCATCCTCCAAGTGTCTTTAAAATATGCTTGCAAATTGTGTGACTCAGCATGTTAACTTTCATCTCTCACTGATGAATTTTATTGATGGCCTGTCTACTGTATGAACTTGGTGAAATTTAATATGTACAACAGATCACCATCACCACACAGGTAGGCTAAAACATGGGTACCATACTGTGTGTATATTAAACCCCATTTACACTTAAGGTTCAGTCTGGCCCAAAGAGTGGCCAAGGCTCAAGGGAATTAATAAGCATTGATCTAGTTACTACTTTAGAAAGTCTTATTATTAATATATGGTGTCCCTCAAAGACAAAAACATTGAACATTTGAATAAAAGGATGCACCAATCCTAGCTAACCACATAAATTACATAAGCATTTAAAAAAATAACCAAAATAACTCACGATGGTAGATGTCCTGAAGTGATCCGCCACCACAATATTCCATGGCAATCCATAGTTTATCTCGACGGAGGTAACTTCCAAAATAACCAACAATGTTCTGGTGTTTACAGTCTTTCATCATCAGAATTTCCTGTTGTATAATTGTGAAATCATCGCCTGAAATATTTAATCAAAATAATACATAATTAATTAATAAAAATTTGATGACAATAAAATAATGATTGAGCATCCAATGATTCAAATCCAATAAAAAAAATATAATAATAAAATACAGTGTAGAAGCCCTATTAAAGTGAGACCTTTGGAATCCCCTTAGTTGTAGGTGTGCTCCCTATAGGGATGACCCAAAGACTGTCCCGAAGCACGATTCTAATTGAAATAAACAAAATCATAATTATGTAACAACAAAAATATATTAAGGATATGATTAAAAATAAACATATCTTGGATTAAGTTTAAGAATTCCATTTAAGACTCATACATTTACATAGCTTAGCTACTGTAAGCCTACAGTATTACCTATTCATTTTAAGGAAGTCATGTAAACAAATAACACAGAACTACCCTCAGCAGATTGTGTATAGTATAGGCAGTCCCTCTTGATATGCTATTAGGCGTATCCGACTGGTCTGTTTTGAGCAGCTCCTTCTACTCGAACTGCACATGTTGTATTCAACTGGTTGCACAAGCAGCACAAACTCCTCACAAGAGCGGCTCGAACTCCTCGCTGTCTTTTAATGAGCACCACGAGCACACTCTCAGTAGTAAATCACTCCTCGGAAAAGGACCAGTCGAATACACTTATTATTTAACTATGTCAATAACTTGAGATATAGAGATGGGTGTGGTCTAAATTCAGATGATAGCTCAAATGTTATTCTGTTATAGAATTACCTCGGGGCCAAATATTTTCTTGTGCCCAGCTGTTCATATCGTGAATGAATTTATCCACCACAATAGTAGTAGTAGTTGTGAACCTTTATATACCTAATGCTTAAAATATTCGTCTTGCATGCTGTTGAAAGACGTTTTGGTATTGACTTTATTTGTATTTAAATCCCTAACGGTAATTTTTAAGCTTTGTTTGCAAGGTGGTATAACACCAAAAAGATGACCTGCTAAGAACTGTTGAATACAGTTATACTGTGGTCAGTGGGTATTATTCTTTGTCTGATGCTTTCCTATTCATTCTGCTAATAGGCGAACAGTAATATTAGTTAAATTTGCACACAATATGGGTCAGTTGATATTTAGTCCCTTGCTTATTCAATACTGTACCACTTAAAACAAAAGTAAGAACAGTTTCAGAACTACTTTATAATCATATATTTGTTTCCTATGTAAAAAAGAGGACATAATAAAATAATACCACTCATAGGAATATAGTAAACTGGTCAGTTCCCCTATAGAAAAGATATTCATATTTAAACTACAGTAGTTCAAAGTATACAATTGAGAGAATAGAATATACTATTTGTAGTGAAAATTATCTTTACATCAATATTTATGAATTCAGTTAATATTAAATAACTTGATTTAATAACACTAAACAGTATGAAATAATAAACCATTAATCAGTAGGCTATAATTATGTATTACATCATGTTAAACCTACAGTATTTTGATAGCTACTGCAGTGTTTGCCATGATCTCTATCCATTAATCATTTGTACACAACACACATTACATTACTGTACAGATATTTAAGTATGTGTCTACTACTAAAGAAAGGTGTGAGCCAGTGATCATCATAAGCCAGCAATAGGCAATTTAAGTACTTATCACCTAACAAACAATGTGCCAATGACTAATAACGTATTGTATGGACTAATGACTCATCAGCTAGCCCAGTCAATTTAACCCCTGACCTTTGCGTAACCTACTAAATCATAGGTAAACATGTTTTTCAGTGGTTTATTCTCTAAAACCACACATTCATTAAATATTTTGAAGCCTGAATCTGAATAAGAAACTGATATATTTTTCCATTAAATTTGGTTAAGTTTGTATGTGTGTATGTGTATATATATATATATATATATATGTATGGATATATGTATATTATATATGTATGTGTATGTATGTGTATGTATGTATGTGTATATTAAATTAATTTCCATGGGATTCAAATATGAGTTTTTAGTAAACACCAATAGGATACTTCCATGTAAATGGCTAAATTGTGAGTCCTATCGCAGTTAGGCCTAGTTTCCGTAGCAATTATATATTATCAAATTTAAAAAAACTATTCGAAAAAAAGGCACCACTTGTGTGGACTTGATAGTGACCACATATGCTCTGTGGAGTCCATGCAAACAGTCCTTATTATTGAATCGGATTGGTTGATACACAAGTTATGTTTAAACCTCGCTTTTTTTGTTGTTTACATTCACCTTTATTGCAGGAAACCTGGTTCAACTTTTTTTTTTTTTCATCACTACTACAAACTACTACACTAATGTATTGCAATTACTTAGGTAGGCATTTTATGAGTACACATTGTACCCAGAAGAAAAAAAAGTGTACAGAACAAACAAGAACAAAGGAGATAAAGTATAATTCTATGATATGCATTACAGACGAAATGTTTATCCGATACAGAAATATATTTCACAATTTCACTGAAAATTTGAAGTTTATTTTCAATTTTTAGACCTGTTTTTGTAGTAAATTTATCTGTTGTCAATAACAGATATAATGCAAACATGGCCTTTGAAAAAAACCAAAACATTAGGAGCTATATTTGCTGTGGCAAACTATACGATATATAAATTTTTACATATTAAGCTAGGTACTACAGTATATTAACAATTTAATAATTAGGCCTATAATTTGAAATTGTTTCATCTGGTTTTAATATAATATTGTAAATCAAACGGTTGTAAAGTAGGTTTGTGTAATTTATTCTGGTTTAGAAAAAAAAAAATTACAATAGCCATGTATTATTCTAAAATATACTGAATGCAAGTTTTCAAAATTCCAACAATTTATCATTTTCTAAATCATTAGATGCTGAAGTTCATGAGTTAGTGGAACTGAAATAGCAACTGATAGGAATGGTTAGGAACAATGGTGTCTTCCATGGCCACTATTTACATTCTATTTCACATTACTCACACTTCACTACAGAGATATTCTAAGAATTTTTGTCGACAGAAATTCTACAGTCCCAACAGTATGTTTGCTTATTATGAAGAATAAATTAATTGAAACCAGATTGAAAAATATTGTCTAGTACTTGTAATTATTTGATGATATACAGACATAGCAAATTATTGTAGCTACAAATACCATCTTTACTTTTTTTAACATTAAATAAGGTTTATCGTATAAATCATAATATCAATCAATATTAATTATGGTTTCATTACTAATAACAAATATTGATCATTTTTGCTATCGTTTATGGCAATCCTAAGGTTATTATGATAAAATTTAAATCATAATCATGCCCATCACAACAAGTACAATATTTTAAATAAGGCAAATCTAGAGTATGAGAGTCTACTCTAAGAAATTTGGTATAAAAATTTCTGGTAATCATCTGTAAAATAGCCAAGTACAATGGTAGATTTTTCCTACCAAATCTACTAACCTACTGTACTGTATTCAGGGCCAATGATATTTTGAAAAATAGGTAACTTTACTAATAAGGACTCCACCTATGGTATCCACCAGTGTTGTAGCTAGCAGGATTTGATTTGAGTGCCGCTATTACGGCGTGGGGTCCAGCAGCCCGCCCAAGGACCCAGTGGGGTGCAGGGAAAAAGCCCTGCTGGGGGTCAAAGGGGCGAATTCCCCATGAAGCTGAAAGATTTTAGCTGTTTTATAATGATTTGGATAGCTCTCCCACCTCTCTAGGCCTAGGCCTCAGGGAAACGCTACATGAAACAGCTCCTTATTGATTCATACTGTATTTACAATTTTCATTGCGAACAAAATATGTTCAAATGTATTAATAAAATCAATGACAGAAAGATCTAGTGTCGTAGTTATTTACCCAAATTTTCGACTTTCCACATCGGAATACACAGTATGGTATATTATGTGAGTGACATATTAAACTGATATTTTAATTAAAGTTTATACACATTTTGTGCCGGTCTGATGTTTAAAATTTGCTCTCAGTCCAGGTTACTAAACGGTAGAGCCCGTCGTACCCGGCGAGCGCCGACCAGCGTAGCTACAACACTGGTACCAACTACCAACTGGGAACACACCCACAGACAAGTTCCCAAATCCAACAAGAAACCCACATACATATCAACTAGGACCTTCTCTACCAACAGGGAACATCCCATCCAGTTAGTCCTACCTACAGTACAAGGAATTCCTAAAAAATAGGCCCATAAAGAATTTGAAGCCTCTTCCTGTTCTCTAATCCCACCTTGTATTATATAGCTGCCTATAAGTCACTGAAGTTTGTTATATTTTGATCATGTACAGTACGCCTAAATCAATTATTTTCTTTCTAGTTTTAACCAAGTATTCCCCACTCCTACATGCTGCCAATAGCATGCTTTGTCATATCCCCACTCTTCCAATTATATCCTATCAAAATAGAGCCTCATAATTCCCACTTACAAACAAGACGTCTATTTCCTAAACTATGGTATTCATTTAACTCATCCTGCTTTACAGTGGTATAGTTGTAAGTGACAACATCGCATCCTTTACACATGTGATTGTGAGCAAATTACAATGAAACTAAACCATATTTGGCTGATCTCGTTATTTCCTGTATTCCAGATGCTTGCTTACATCATCAGTCAAGAATAACAACGCTCAGTGTTATGGGATTGTAGTTGTACTGTAGTCAAACTCCATTTAGATTCAAATTTCCTTGACAACAGTTATCTTCAGCTTGCATAGTGAGATTTCCCAAATTTCATTACCTAACAGTTAAGTGGTACTTAACCTTATCAACTTAGTATCTTTATAACCAACAAAGGAATACTATAAATCTTTGTCTTCACATTCAGTGATTAAGAGATACTGTACGGTAGTAAATGTACCCAGAATATATTAACTTATGAAAGTGTGTGGCGCAGCAGAAATGCATTGAACCTACCAATCAAATGGTTTGAGTTTGATATTTCTTCTTCTAGCCCAACTTCCGCCCTCATCATTTTAACTCATTTTTGTATTACTGTGAATGCAGGATTTGACGGTAGTGAGTGCGAGAGAGCCCATAACACCTCAGCCCCACATTGGTTGGGAAAATTTTGAGAATATGCAACTCAAGGTGCCCAGATATTGCACTCATACTTTCAAAATCTTAACCGGTAGTATGTTTATAATGATAAACATAATATTTCAACAATACAATACAACAATTATTGTTATTTAGGGGGGTATGATTGCACCGTCTGCACCCAATGCATTCGCCCCAGTATTTATACAATTATTGAAAATGTCATTTGAAATCATATTTGATGACATAATGGGCCCCATACACAGCAAAAGTATTATGTTTAAAGTTCAATATTATTTTGTTTTATTAGGATGCCAATGATAAGACACGTTTACCACCCAGGGGTATGGGTAGCTAGAAGAATCATGATTTGGATAGAAAATGTGACTGTGGTTAATTATTATCAACAGACAAAGTTCCAAACCATTTTCAACAATATGAAAAATATTCGAATAGCATCATTTCTGCTTATTATGGCTAAAGAACTGTTTTAGGGATAATAAACCAAGTACAATGGATAACTTACTACGATATCATGTCATGTTGATAGCATCAACGAAAGCTCGCAGTAAGTTTACATCCATTGTGCTTGGTATATTATTAATGAAAGAATACTACAGTTAATATGAACAAGTT
Source organism: Anneissia japonica (assembly GCF_011630105.1). Lineage (NCBI taxonomy): Eukaryota > Metazoa > Echinodermata > Crinoidea > Comatulida > Comatulidae > Anneissia > Anneissia japonica. Next base: position 1,254,988 of record NW_022711326.1, read on the forward strand.
ATAACCCATTCAGTTATGAGTATATCCTGTAACATATTTTGTCTGTGTGTAACCGGAGTAATTGTGCCTGCCATGAAAACCAATACAATCTGATTCTGATACTAATCCGTATTTCCTCATGACACAAAATTTACTACCAAATAATAACAACAATTTATATTAATTTATATTAATTTACGATATTCACATTACTATGTCTGTCTTCTTATCAAACAGAGTATCCAGCATTATGTTAACGATTTACAGATTATTATGATTATTATAAATCATTAATTTTGCATGTTCGGATCATGATGTATTTGAGTGGGTCCCAAAGGGAAAAGGTAAGATAAACAGATGAATTGTATTGCACAGTAAGAATGTCTAAATTTGGCATAATGTGCAACCAATGAATAGTAAAATAGCATAAACACCAACTGAACATCTGACTATATAAGGAAAATACAGATGTTTGTATATACATTAATATTTGGTCTACATACATGTATTATGATAAAAAAAAAATGTGGGTTTAAGCTTTCAAGTATAGAATAACTCAATTTAAAAAATCAGGTTGTGATACTCAAGGGTAGAGTTTCGTATAGCAACAAAATTATAAGGTCACTAAAGGCAAAATCGAAAAATAAAAAGCCTCCCCCACCAAAATTATGGCAATATAAACAAAATAAAATATAAATATTTAGAAACCCAGATTCTGATTATATGGTTATCAGGGGATCCATTTTCAGCATCATGAATAATTCAAGGCCAAATACTTTTTTTCTCAAGAAAACAAATAGAGGGGACCAGTACCTTCTTTTATATTTGGTCTTTTTCCATGTTATTACATTTTAACTAATTCTACCATCACCACGCAGTTAATCACTCCATACCAAATTAATCAGGAAGCTAAATATTTAGCTGCCTTGGGTTTAATTAAGTCAAAAAAGGTGGGTGGAAAATGCTTTGGAATTCATAACAGTTTGACCAATGAAATGTCAATTCATCCGTCTTAGCGATTAACATGTAATTTTTACTTACTATTTACCCAGTATTGTAAACTTTTTTGGTCCCTTCAAAATCTGAGAATCCCTGCGATAGTGTTGATTCATTTAATTTATTATAATATATTTTTATAATGTAAAAAGGACTAAAAACATGTTTTGTTTCCAATGAGGTTCTCAATAATTTTATTAAAAAAATAAATATCAAATGAACATAGAGAAAAGCATAAAGTATCTGAAAACAGATTAAAAAAAACCTACAAGTTCTTGTTGCACACTTTGTAACTGGTCATCTGGCACCATCATGGGTAATCATTTCATTTGTAATGTCTGTTATTTTTTATTTTCAATAAAAAGTATCACTTGTTGGACCTACCTGGTTCAATCTTGATAACCTTAATAGCTGCTAAGTCTCCAGTGGTTATCATGCGTGCCTAAAAAAGAAAGTGAACAATTATAATTAAAAATTAAATATAATGAATACAGTAAATAAGCATATACTAAGAATTTTGAAAAGACAATTTTATATTGTTGTCACATGTCGTGCACCTAGAGCGGTTATGGCAGAGTTGCTGCAAACTATAGCTACAGTATACCAGATTTGGTTCAAGCGGAAAACTCATGTATGGTTCCGTAGGTGGAACCAGACTGTTCCTAGTGCACCAAACCACTTCCATTGAATATAATCCACATAATTATTATTATTAATTATGCAAGCCAATTTAACGGGAAAATAACAGGATGTTTACATTTAAAAAGGCATTATGGTACAATATGGACTCATAAAAATACCAAATTACAGTATCATATTAGTAAGTAAAATGGTAACAATAACAAATATACACACATGTGACCTAAGGGCTTGAAAACAGGATATCTATTCCACCAACAGACACAATTACAATATGATTTACCTGTTACCAATTTAGGCTTATAACAGATAGCTGAATTAAATGGTAAAAATAATATTTGCTGTACAGTCAACAATAATTTATCTACATTAACATTGCAACTGAGATATATTGACAATGACAACAGCTCATCCCTGATTGAATACAATGGTCATATTTCAAAAACAATTTTACAGTTCATGCAAAAAAGCGAACATCACAACTGAAAATGTTACTACTGTATATTGGGCAGTTCAGCATTTGTCACCAATCAATATTCATGGTTATTTTTACTCAATCCAAATTATGGACTTAATGTCATAACTGGCACAATGCCTGGGGTTGTAGCCAAAAGGATGTCTCCTGGTAATGATCTCATCTCCACATGCCATAGACAAGAATCCACCATGGTAACCTATTTTTATGAGAATATGTCCACACCCAGAACAAGCTTACTCCCAGTACAAGCTCACCTCCCAGTATACAGTAAGCTCATCCTCAGTATAAGTTCATCCCCAGTATATAAGCTCATTCCTAACTACTAAGGATACTTATGATTACAAATCTAAGTTTAGCTAAAGGATGATATAAGGTACCGCACAGCTGAATACCTACAGTACATAGTCTCTTCTTTTTTTCTACAAGAGTTGGCTTACACTAACAGTCTGTTATGATATTGCGAGTTAGATGGCTACAGTGCTTTCCACTAAAATCACAGTGTTAATTAGGCATTTACCCATAGAGATTCTAACTCAATAATTGAAAAACTCAAATCACTAACAATTTTGTACATTTCTCCCTCTCTTCAAGCCCAATAAAAATATATCATCCTTCAATTAACTACAGTACTTCATTAGATAGACTTCCCAAAGTTTGGTTCAATATAAGTCATCATAAAAAAATTTTAACCGCAGATATAATACTCCTGGCCACGATTTTTGCCATGAAAATTATTTAGGGGAAATATGAAATCTTTACCCTTCAATATGGCTTCCTACATTGAGAATTCCAATGTGAGAGATAAGATATAGCTGTAAGAAATATCATAAGTTACTATGACGATGACCTTGACCTGATGAGGACAGACAAAATCAAAGCAATGCCAAATGTTGAAATTTAAGTAGTTCAATAATTAAATACAAAACCTCAAGATGTTTATTAGTAGCATACAATATATTGTACAGTACAACGATATTGTACAGAGGTACACTATATTTTGACTGCTTATTTTTATGAAGAATTGAACATGATCTTAATTTTTTTGTGCTACATCATCTATTTCATTAGATTTTAAAGAATTATAATTAGTAAAACATCAATCTATATAATATTATAATATTTAGAGATGTTTTTTCTTCAAAAATAATTTACTACACTAAATTTAATTCATTACATGTAAATGAATGAAGACATGTACTGTACTGTGTATCTAAATATTGGTGCAGGTAAAAGTATGATCAAAACAATACAGTATTTATTATAAAAGGGTATATGAAATAACTGCTATACTGTACAGAACATGTACAGTATAGTCAAAAGGCTGGTAAATAAATTCACACTAACTAATAATTTGTTTGTGTGTGAATTAATCTATGAAAATATCTCCTAAAACGGAGTAATTTATCAAGACATTTCGACCTAATATTGTATAGTTCAACTTCCATTCCCTTGAAGTTGTTATCGTGTAAACAGACTTATGCATGTATAAATGTATAAACAGTACTTTCATTGTGATTTTCTAAGTAACCAATAAAAATGAACTGAATTGAATTAATACATATTGAGGGATACACAGTACATTTCACTTTCTTGATGTTTACACAGAAATTAAACATGCATACAGACTATATACAGGTAATATTATTTTGTATATTTACACTGACATGTAAATAAATAACATAGAACGAACGTTACTCCTAATAAAGAGTTTATTTGGAATAACATTCTTTTTACAACTTATTAAAAATTATTTGTTTTACCTTTTAAAAAGAAAAAAATATTTGATTAATAAAAAGGACCAACATGTTAATTTTCAAGAACAAAACTAATATCACCATTTTGCTACTGTATGCTTCATGTTTAGAAAATTAATTTTATTATCAGTAATATTTATTGTTCCGTAAATTGTAAATTTAGTTGAATGAAAGGTTTGTTTGCTATTTTACTTCATTACTTAAAGGTCTGTGTTAAGCATTTCTAACTTTGTCTGTGTTCAGACATAAACTCAAATACATGTGTAATCTAATAATAGCCTTGGGGCTAATTTCGACAGTCATTCGGACGAGTAGAATAAGAACCGGTAAACCAGTAAACTTTTCGTATGTCGTCCTTCATCCAGGGTCAGACACAAGTTTTTTAGCAATATTTTTGTTGTTACTGTTTAAAACTATACATAATCTAGCCTTTGTAACTTCATTTCGAGCTTCAAGTGATTTCTTCACTGTGATAACATTCGGCACATTAGTTCAACTTCCATTCCCTTGAAGTTGTTATCGTGTAAACAGACTTATGCATGTATAAATGTATAAACAGTACTTTCATTGTGATTTTCTAAGTAACCAATAAAAATGAACTGAATTGAATTAATACATATTGAGGGATACACAGTACATTTCACTTTCTTGATGTTTACACAGAAATTAAACATGCATACAGACTATATACAGGTAATATTATTTTGTATATTTACACTGACATGTAAATAAATAACATAGAACGAATGTTACTCCTAATAAAGAGTTTATTTGGAATAACATTCTTTTTACAACTTATATGACAAAATATTATTAAAAATTATTTGTTTTACCTTTTAAAAAGGAGAAAATATTTGATTAATAAAAAGGACCAACATGTTAATTTTCAAGAACAAAACTAATATCACCATTTTGCTACTGTATGCTTCATGTTTAGAAAATTAATTTTATTATCAGTAATATTTATTGTTCCGTAAATTGTAAATTTAGTTGAATGAAAGGTTTGTTTGCTATTTTACTTCATTACTTAAAGGTCTGTGTTAAGCATTTCTAACTTTGTCTGTGTTCAGACATAAACTCAAATACATGTGTAATCTAATAATAGCCTTGGGGCTAATTTCGACAGTCATTCGGACGAGTAGAATAAGAACCGGTAAACCAGTAAACTTTTCGTATGTCGTCCTTCATCCAGGGTCAGACACAAGTTTTTTAGCAATATTTTTGTTGTTACTGTTTAAAACTATACATAATCTAGCCTTTGTAACTTCATTTCGAGCTTCAAGTGATTTCTTCACTGTGATAACATTCGGCACATGTCCACCGCTAGACGACGCCATGTTGTTGTTGACTGTAAAACAACACGTAAAGTTGTTGTTACAAAACTAATTTATAATAGTTATAAAATTATTTTTCTGTTATTGAAATACAAATAACATCTAATTATAATTTTTAAGTTTGTTTTTAAAGCAGTAACACTCACTAACAAATAATAAACTACGAATTAGAAACAACATTTGAACGAATACAGTGACGTATGTAAAAATGTCACTCGCTCGCTAGCTAGCCTACTGTAAAGAACTTCCAATTTTGTTGTAAGTTTAAATGTCATTTTCTCGTGTTTTGCTAAAGTTCTTACTGTCAAACTTTTTTTAATGTTTTTAAATATTAGCTAAGTTATTTTCATAAGAAGTTAAGGCATTATGAGAAAATGGAAAACGGGATTGAACGATAGGAATTTTACTCTGGCCCGGTTTTATACAAATCTAAAGGTCAATTTGTAACATGGGCCTTGTTACATGTGATAAATTACACCTGGAGGCAGCGTGTAATTGAAATATCCACTAAAAAAGATGGGTT
>NW_022711326.1:1261365-1296795 GCF_011630105.1 Anneissia japonica
AGATGAGACCAGTTACGGTGTATAATACAGTAGCATTGAACAAGATGAGACCAGTTACGGTGTATAATACAGTAGCATTGAACAAGGTGAGACCAGTTACGGTGTATAATACAGTAGCATTGAACAAGGTGAGACCAGTTACGGTGTATAATACAGTAGCATTGAACAAGGTAAGACCAGTTAAGGTGTATAATACAGTAGCATTGAACAAGATGAGACCAGTTACGGTGTATAATACAGTAGCATTGAACAAGATGAGACCAGTTACGGTGTATAATACAGTAGCATTGAACAAGATGAGACCAGTTACGGTGTATAAAGGGGACGCATGGGGTTTAATTGTTTAATTCCCTATCTGACATGCCAAGGGCCACCCTCCTCCATTGGCTAAAACGTGGACAAAAAAAACCCCAAAAAACTTTGCATAATATGCAACAATTTCCGAAAAGCATAAAAGCACCCATTACTTGAACTGCCAAGAGGTATTAGGCTTCGTCCCTAGAACTTAGGCCCCATAAAAAAATTATTAGTTTATCACCTCATCTTTTTTGGGGAAAATCTGATTTTTTCCCTTTTTTTCAATCAACATATTTTTATTTCAAACGGTCCTTTTTCCATCTTTTTTCACTTGAAAAGCTCAGGATTTCTTGAAAAAATATGTTTACTGGTACAACAAAAACCTCTTTTTTAAATATAAATTTGATTCCACTCTTATGACTTTTTATATATGTGGGGTCTTACTTGTCTCCTGTTGTAAATTTTTATACACCCCTAATAGCCCTCCACCTGTTGGGCAAATCCTGGCACCACCACTGGATGTGACCATTTCATGCTCTTCTCCCAAAGTTCATACAAGATATTTGAATTAAAGTAAAATAAAAGGAACAACAAAATCAATAATCAGTAAATACTAATACTATAAATATAACAATAATTACTCAAGTTTGTCTACAGTGTTTGTGTAAGATGCGATTGATATACAGAATTTGATAGATTTAATAATGGCCGTGTCCTGCATGCGGTAACTACAATATGGATTCTGGATCCAGGATGCAGTAAAGGTATGACTTGCATTACAGGATATTTCTAGACTTGCATTGCATTTGAAAAAAATAAATTTTCATAGATTCTATCTCTGTAGATAGAATTTGTCCGTCAGTCACATTTTTGGCCAGGTACTATATATATTACTGAAAGTTTCATTAAGAAACCCCTCTGACATTTATAATGCTGATGAACAGTTAGGCACAGTAAGTTATGATGTTTGACAAACACAGACCTGGATAGGGAGTGGCTACTGGAATCAGACATTTAATAACAAATAGGTCAACAAACAAATTAGCTGTTATTTGCTTGCACTTGTTGACCTTTGGGACTAATTTCTCTTCCTTCAAACAGCATTGCTCAAGCAAGTGCTGAATCAAGAGGATAGGCAGCACCAACAGATCAAATACTGCAGACATACACACTTCAGACAGGCTAGCTATCCAGTAGTTTAAAAGATAATTATACTGCTACCTAAAAACCTTAAGTAAGGCATACACCTTGGTGAAGTTCGGCAGCTAATGCAATTCAAGAGAGAATGAAAACGACGAGATGCGAGCAACAAATTGTTTTTAATGACAATCCGCTGAGCCTGCCTATTTTAGAATCTGCAAAATTCAGAGTCTACCAATTTTAAATGATTTGATAAGCATGTTGTAATTGGCCAGAAAAATCCTTTTGAATTTTAATGTTCAGTAGGCCTACTGTACATGCTTTTCAAATATTGATTTAGCTTATTATCCAAATACAGAGAGTAGGCCTACCAATAATTTGGAGCAGAGTAGAAAGTTAATGAATAATATGTTGTCCAAACATATTTTAATGAATACTTGAGAAATTTCTAAAGCATATCATAAACAAGGGTCAAAATATGTCAAATTGATATTTATATTAATCGGTTCGTCCATAATGATTAATGGTACTACTGTATACTGTACCTATTAATCTTCTGTATGGGGAGTAGATGCTTTACAGTTGCTAATATTTTTTGGATTTTTGTTTAATTAAGCAAAGTAAAATCACAAAACATAATTTATATACCATGTAAAATTAGAGGAGAAATTATACACCTTGTTTAGATTTAACTTAATTTTTGAAAAATCTTCAAAAGCATGTAAGTGGAAAATGAAATAAAAATTGATAGATTTCTGTAGAAGTTTATGTGTTTTTGCACTGTGAAGTAACTAAAAAAACCCCACACCAAAAAAAAAGAAAAGAATATGGGATAAGAAGCCTGGTTTTTTTCATTGAACACACCCTTAAAATATAATTGGAAGATCTATTTTAACAGGTAACTCAAACATAACAAATCTTTAGGTACATGTCTAAAATGTCTTATTTTCTAGCAAACATTGCAAATTCTAGACATTCTGTTAAACTTTTTTGACTAACGATGAATTTCATTTCACACAGTTTCGCCATAGTCAATATGGCTTCATCAGGCGAGTCTATTATTCTGTTGAACTTGATAAAGAAACCTTTAATATCTTCTAGATACAGTAATTGGCTGTAATTGAGAAATACCAATGTCATATGCAGAGAACTACAGTACAGAGAACGAGGTGTGTTTTAACTAGGTTACTTGCAGAGCTAACCTGCACAGCTTTCAAGGAAATGTTCACTTAAACTCAAAATGTCACTTTCTGTACTGAGCTTAGTTCAGGGTTAATCCTATGCCAAGTTTAGTTCACAAAAAGTGTAAAAAATTAGATTTTAAATATCAAGCTTCTAAATACTTTCACATTCCTTTAGTAGTGTAGAACTTTTGAGAAAGAAAAAAAAATAAATAAAGTGGTATTCTGTAAAGTACTGTATGTGAGTGTGGGAGGCGAAGAAAAATGGACAAATTTAATTACAAAATCTTATTGCTTGATTTTATTCAAGTTAGTCCTTTGCTTCATCAAGTGTCACATTTTAACCTTTGGAGGAAATAAGTGTTGACAAACAGTTCCTTGAGATGGCCCTCTAAATGATCAAACCTAAACAAGATTTTATAAGATGAAGGTTACAGTTTATACACATGGATAATATTGTTTATTTTTAAACATTCCATGGCTTTGTAATATTTTTCATATATTATTTATCTATTACAAACATTTGATGGCCCTGTAATATTGTACATATACAGTACTGTATTAATCCTAATGGGTGTAAAAGTACCTAAAGTTAAAATACAGGTAACAATTTTTAAATACACAGTATTACTATTAAAGCTACATTTTGTTTATTTGTAAACATTCCATGGCTTTGTAATATTTTTCATATATTATTTATCTATCACAAACATTCGATGGCCCTGTAATATTGTACATATACTGTATTAATCCTAATGGGTGTAAAAGTACCTAAAGTTAAAATACAGGTGACAATTTTTAAATACACAGTATTACGATTACAAATCCAATATTTAGATTGCTTACTTTTCTTCAATTTTTCAGCTTCAATTAAAAATGTTATTAAAAATAATGTCCTTGCTAAGTAACAGAGCCTAAGGTAGAAATAATAAAATTATAATTGATAAAATAAAATAATAAAATTAATCAGTTGTATTGAATCTTACAATTAAAGGTAGGCCTATATTATGTTGAGGTCTAAAAAACAAATTCAATATTTGGATTGTTCAGCTTTCAATTAGAAAAAAAACATTGTCCCCATAAGTATGCACTCGTGGACTACTGACATCACCATTGATTTGTGTAATTTAACCATTAAAGTCAGACTCTGGAGGAAAAAAATTTTTTGATATGTTGTAGAACTGATTTTTCTAAGACAGAAAAAAGTTGTTTGACAAAAAACTGGGGAACGGTGAATGAGATACAGATTTTTTAATATTTAAAAACTGGGGGAAAAAAGGGGCGTAACCACCCATTTTTACACCTTTTTCCCCCAGTTTTTAATTATCAACAATGAGTATGATTCTATAATGACCTTATAAAAATGTAGACTACTGTACTAATTGACAAAAATCAATTATACCCTGCACTAGACATTGTATTGTATGTTGTAGGATGAATTTCAGTTATTTTTATGTTGTGTTAGCTGTATGGTCTTGTTTAAATATGATTGATTGTATGCGCTCTGGGGTCGTCGAAGTAGAGTGCTTTATAAATGTCACATATTATTATTATTACAGTTATTTGAATTGGACTCTTATCTTATTGGTCGTTTAACTTCTCTACGCAAATGTCCTGATCCATTCATCTTTTCTTCCCATTCTTACTCAAACATTTCATTTTCAATAGTTTCTTACCGTGTTCTAAGTTTCTTAGGCAACCCAGCCCTGACCCCACTAATTAGGCTTTAATTTTAGTCAAGGCACAGTATCTCTCATAGCAGTATTGTAATTTGTTCCATGTAATGATTTACAAGTTTATTTTCATGTGTTGCGAAAGCAGGCAATGACTCAAAATGGCTCAAGTTGCAATAAATTGATTGATTAATTTGACTGTTTGAATTATTAATTGCTTGATTGATGAGATCTAGTTAAATAACAAATGACTGTTTGGTAGAAAGCCATCATTAAGATACAACAAAAACTGCAAAAAACTTTTTACAAAAAAATATTTATTTAGCATAGTCCATTCACATTCAATATCCTCAGGCTCCTAATAAAGAGTTGAGGGAGGTTACTAAAGCTGTAAATATATGATCATAAAATTACTGTGTTAGTGGAGACCTTTACAAATTTAAATAAAAGATGAAAACATCGGAATCGGAAAACAATAACACTACAAAATGAAATTGTATTCTGACAATGTGATATAGGATAGGTAGACTTATCTACATTATACATATATATTGTATCATATAATCATAATGTACTGAACTGTTTCAATAATCAAGGCCTAGGCACTTGCTAGGCCTAGCCTACATTTGAGTTGAATTGAATTGTTTTTAGGTACACACAAGAACCATGTCAGAAAAGTTCACACAAAGGTAAAATGAAAACGATTCATCCCCAAAACCAAGCCTAACAGACTTGTCAGTCAGACAGGAATCTGTGGTGAGACAAACTTGGCTAACCACATGGGACACACTGCAAATTAGCTAAGGCCTAGGCCTGGGCCTAGCCTCGTTTGCTTTTTGGTTAGACTAGGCCTAGGCCTAGATCCGAAACAGACATGAAGAGTCAAGACAGCACTCAATTAAGCACTTTTAAGCTGTACATAATACAGCGAACAACCAAAAATAAGCAACATAACATAAGCTCGGCCATTCCTCCAGCCTTAGATAAGCAACCATTGGATTGGTCTTGCCCGGAATTCAGCAAAATCTATCTCTCGATCAGTTTCTAGCTCCCGTCAACAGCAGCATTAAACACCACCACCACAGCAGGCAGGCGATGTATTCTGACTGACAAAATTTGGACTCACCTTGTAAACATCACCGTATGTTCCGCTACCAATTCGCTGCAAAAGATCGAAGTCATCGGTAGGATTCCTTCTGGATATCTCCGCACTTGGAGTTCCAGACATGATTGCTGTAACTTCTACCACTTAATGAAAAAAATACGATATTTCGGCATCAATCTGTTTTGGGCAAAGTCAAAAACACCGATACGCTATTTTCTATGCACTTCCTGTCTTGCGCATAAAAAGGGTTTCTTGAACCGATTGAGTGATGATCAGCTGGTTTCAAGTTATCGATAGATGGCGCTATTGTTATTTTGTGTTTGTGCTCAGACAGGTCTTAAGAATGAGGTTTTTCTTTCACTTTTATTTCCTTTCTTTCTTTATTCAATTTATTGCATCTCATCATGAACATCACATCATTACGTTTACTTTTTAGCTGTTGCTTATCATTTTTGTATCTCTACTGAGATCCGGCCATTGTTTCCCACAGCATTGTTGTTTTTCAGTATTTTGCCTTTTAATCTATATATATACTGTCTCTTATACACATCTAGATGTGTATAAGAGACAGGTGTGGGTAACTAATGACATTAAACGGACAGGATGCGACTCACAAAAACGATACTAAGAAATATATTAACTTACTTAAACCACTTAAAATGTTCAAACAATTTTAACAATGCTTAGGCTTAGGTATGATATGATACCTTAAATTAAATCTAAACATTAGTTTTTATGCTTACACGGTATGCTGATTTCGGCCTGGGGTGGGGTGGGGGGGGGGAGGTGCGAAAAAATGTGAATGCGTAACTTAATCCCCTGTCCAATTAAATCTTTTTTATTATTTTAACCCACATTTCCTACTTAAATTTGATTGATAGAAACGACACTTCGTCTAACTATAAACGCTTAATGGCAGTCGATTTTGGCATCTATTTTCTTAAAACGCATCACCTATTACAATAAGTTAATTTAAAACAAAAATATTATAGCATAAAAGCTTTCAGAAATATAGAGACATTCCTTTGGTTCTGAATTATAGAATGAACTGACAAGTGAAATCATTAGCTGCAAAAATTTACTTTTATTCAGAAAAAGAATATTTTTCTAGTATGTTGATGACAAAAATGTAAGTCTCATTACCGTTCATTTGATATAATTTTACACTATGCAGAAACATTGTATATGATATTATATTTTGCATGTTAAAATATTCCTTATTTATCATCTACAGTATATTTATTAATAATTTTTGTTAAGGGCTCATTGAGACAAGTTTCTGAATCGTAACTTACACTTTTTTATATTGTACACTAGCTATTATACGATTTGAATAAATGTTCAATCAATCAATATATAACTATAATTTTAATTAATATTTAATATATTTGATATAGGCATATAATATTTAAATTATGTAACAATTTTGTTTATCAACATTTAATTTCAATAATTTTAATTACAGCCCCTTTTAAAAAATATTTTATCTCTTTGCTTTTTGTAATTTGATGTTTGTTTGGTGTCCTTTTTTATGATTGGCTTGGTGTTGATATATTTTCTAGTTGTTTATGCCAGATTAAAGGAATTCAGTTTATGTATTTGTGAATAGACCAATAAAATTTATCTTATGTTATCCTATCTTATTTTATCTGATCTTAATCAATCAATCAATCAGTTTATTTCATTTGCATTAGTACATTACAGTACATGGTCATCGAGACTGAGTCCAACAATGCAAATTCAGAAGTCCCGGTAGGTCTAAGCTTAGCTTTGTATTAGGTACCGGTACCTTGCTATCTTAAATACAACTCAATTATATATTTTACATTAATTCATTTATTCTACACAGAACTACATTACGATAGAGGGCGATATTTTTCCAGCAAAGGATCCTTAAGAGAACGCTTAATTGTTGCAAGACGTAAAGACTGCTTAACTTGGTTTGGAAGGTCAAGCCAATATTTAAGACCAGTATGTTAAAAAATAGTTTTCTTGGACGGAGTTATTTGGAGAGGGGAGATGAAGAGATGAAGCTTCACGAGTTGAATGGTGGTTAACCTGAAAATAGGTGGCTACATAAATTCCTAAATCCTGTTTTTAGAATGTCAAAGGTTATTACTACCATTATTATTACTATTAATGAAGCATTTGTTATAATTTATTAATTAGATTCCATATGATGTTGAGCACGATAGGCATGAAGCTGCCTCTTTCCAACTTTCTTTTAACTAAAGAAAAATATTTGATATCATTTTAGTTTTCCATTGTAAATGTTTTGTTCTTTTGATAATAAAGAAATCAGCGGATGTACTGTAGGCCTACTGTAATTTTCTTTTTTTGATGATCAGTCAGTCAATCAATCAATCAATCAAAATAGTACTTTAAAATCATAATGGCTTTAACGTCGCTAGGGCAACAAGGCATAAGTGACAATATGATCTTCGTGTGCAGTTAATCAGCTTTGACTGGAGGGAAAATTTTGAACTTCTCTGTTTACTCATCGGATGTGCGGGGGCCGATCTTCCGAAATATTATCATTAGTGGTATTTTTGTGTTTTTCATTTCTTTAGGCATACACATGCACCAAGTATTGCCAAGCACAAGACATATTACACTGACAGGAATTGAGCCCGGGATGAGCCTGGACTGGTAGTGTCACAATTTTTAAAAATTTTTTCACTAATTGCATTCAGATTTGATATAATGTTGGAATGTTTCCAATTGGGTAAATGGCTGTGGGCGGACGTAATATATATGGTAGGCCCTATGTGATGTCATAATTATAAAAATGTTTCATTCCACCGTCTCATCACAGTGGACTTATACTGCACACATGCTTTGTCATAATATCTCCATTCGGCGTGCTGTCATTTTTGTGATTTGATTAATGACGAAAAGTTAAACCAAACGAAATTTGATTACCTGTACTTATTTGTATATTTGATTACGTCATTGATTTTAATTGGAAAATATTTTCCTCGACAGTTAACAGATGTAGGCCTTTATCATTTCTGTATTCTTTGCATGATCTAATGTGAAGTTTTATTGTATTTTATATATTTTTACCTTCCCCAGCCTGGGGGTATTTGTTGAATAAATTGAATTGAAATTGAATTGAATTGGACTCTATAGGCCTAACATAATATTAATGGGCATGTCCTCAGTGCTTCACGAGCCATAGTTTATCACTCCTGACAAAAAAGGTCTGTAAATCACGAGAATCTATGTTTTCTTTAGCAACTGCTAATTGGATTTTCCTTCATTTTTCTGTTTTATTGTTTTGGTTTTTTTAAAAGCTACGCTACAATGTCAAGTAACTTTTCTTGAGGGCGCTATAACTTATAAACAAGTACACATGGCCAGAGTGTGGCACGGTGGTGAGAATGAAATATACACAGTTAGTGGAATGATTCTGTAAAATTTGGTAGATTGTAATCTTAATATTTTTTCTATGATGCAGTCATTCCGTAGAAAATGTATTTTTGCATGTTCGTGTTTCCTGACTGGTAAGAAACATTTCATAAATAAGTAGGCTCTCTATATGTTAGATAGGGAAGATTCTAGGCTTAAGATGATGATTATAGTCTGGTAGTATCAATGTTGTGATTGTGATCCGTGTGTCTCGTGTAGCCTGGTCTTATGCGAAGGGCTGGCTGGGCCCAAGTTCTTGTCGCATCTGGCGTGAGATTAAATGCTTGCTCTTTCATGGAAATTCTGTAGTGCTGCATCCTTTTGAAAGGTTGCACTATAAAGTATAGAATGGAAGGTCTTTCGAAAAAGTAAGCAAGTAAGTAAGTAAAGTACTACTAGACTAGTAAACTATGGTATATTTGACTATTATTTTTTAGTATTAGATGCAAGCACATACTGTACATACAGTAGTACTTTAAATCTTGTATTAACAGGTAGGAAAGCTGTGTTGAAAAACACATTCTCAACAACTAATAAATCTGGAAGTGAACTTGCCAGGTTTCTTCACAGCAAGATTAAGTTGTCTGGCCCCATATCAATTGCACAATATATGAAGGAGTGTCTCACCAATCCCAGATATGTAAGTTAACCACTTTCTCTATTCAGCTTATGTTTCAACAGGATTTAGAAACACCAGCCCTCCCCATCCTTTTTCAGTTTTGAACCCCTCTCTGGTTGTGGCATTTAATGCTTATATACAGGTGAATTAGAAAATATTACAGACTGGATTTTAAATATATATTGTATGCTTCTGTGTTGATACTCTTCATAAAAATTCATGTGTTTGTGATTGCCAGGGATACTACATGCACAGAGATGTCTTTGGTCGAGATGGAGATTTTATAACTTCACCTGAGATCAGTCAAATGTTTGGAGAGGTAAAGATCAATTATTAATTAATTCAAATCAGTGGAATGTTTTGAGAGGTTAAGCCTAATTAATAAATACAAGGTTGACCTAAATAATATACTTAATACCCTGTCATTTTCTTTTCCGGTCCAAATGCAATATATTCTTCAAACTGTCCAATGCTATAGTATACAAATATTGACTGCTCATGAGGAGAATGGTGAAATCTATTGCCCCGAGGGAATGTGGAGACCGTAGCCTATCTTCCCGATGGCCGAAAGCTCGAGGGAAGATAGGCTACGGTCTTCACATGACCAAGGGGCATAGATTTCACCATTCCCCGAATCTAGAGCAGTCAATGGCCGTATTCGACTGGTCATTTTTCGTTAAACCACAGCCATCTGGGCAGTGGTAAAATCCTACTTAACGAAGATGACCAGTCGAATAGAAACTGGCAAATACTCGACAAAACAACTCTCTACTATTATACTAGCTAGGCAATCAAAGAGTGTGTCTAGCTCTTCTTTGCTTATTTCCTAAATTTCAACAGCACCCATCGTCTTGCAATATTACATATTTAATTTTTCTTATGGTGCTTTTCCTATCAGCTGCATTAAGAAGTAATGCTAGGCCCAGGCTAGTTCTTCTTTATCTCAAACCGACCAGCCTCCATATTTTTTTATCGTCTACTCGCTGATCCGTGACACACGGACAAGGGCCAATCTCGTCGTAAAGGTCGCAGTCTCCTTTACCATCAGCAGCATGATGTTAACTGGGCCTAGAGTTTGCACATCGCGACAGGTCAATAAAGTACAATTTTTCAGGGAAATAGTACTTTCTATTGCCCGCTTCTTAACCAATCAGATGCTTAGGACTATGTGATTACAATGAGAACTAAACTACTATTACCTGGTACTATAAATAAGAAAATATTACACAATGTCTTTCTACAATTGAATTCTATCTTATATCATGAATGAGTGGAACCACATTGCTTATCTCTTTTGTATTTTTCATGCATATATAGCCATTGTTGCTTTGTATTTTTCCAAAAACATTGAATTGATTATAATATGATAATAATGATAAAAGAAGTAAACTGAATAGTTTGTTGTATTTGCAGCTTATTGGTATCTGGATATTAAATGAGTGGATGCAAGCTGGTAGCCCTCCAAGGTTACACATTGTTGAGCTAGGCCCTGGAAGAGGAACGTTAGCTGAGGATGTACTCAGGGTAAGGGTTAGCTAGAATTTAGAAGCATGGTTAGTATTATTAAATGTTATACTTCGTTTAATATTATTGTTATTTCTAAAACTTGTTTTATTATTTTATTGCAGGTGTTTTCTAAATTTAATCATCTTGTGAAAGATGTATCTCTTCACTTGGTTGAGGTCAGTCCAAAGATGAGAGAGCTGCAAAAGGCTAAACTATCAGGTGCAGGGAAGGAAGAACACAGAGGAAATATGGGGGCAGGGAAGGGAGAACATAAAATCTTGGAATCTCCTTCAGAAGAAATTGTCAGTAGATTTGGTATCCCTGTTACCTGGCACTACAACTTAAATGATGTCCCACGAGGTATAGTGAAAATACTGTGAACACCAACAACCATTTACAAACAGGACCCAACCCCAGTACATTTGTCATGTTATATGTCAGTAGATAACTGAGTGATGAAACAAAACATCCATACTGATAGGTTAAATACAAATAATATGTATTTCAGATTTAGCCCTCCACAGTGCAGTTAGATAAATTGACTGCAGTGCATTAATTTATATTTTTTTATTTAATTTTTGTTTCACATTCTCTACCATTGCTTGTGTTGTGTAGGCTTTTCCTGTTTCATTGCTCATGAGTTCTTTGATGCATTACCAGTCCACATTTTTCAGGTAATAAAATTATATTTTTGGAAAACTGTTACTTTTTTTTTTCTTTTACTGAAATCATTAATCTATTAGGGACAGATTTACTTTAAGAAATCCACAATACAATACAAGAACAATGGATGTCTTATATACTGAAAAACCTAAAACAGAATATAAGAAGTTTAACTTACCATGGTGCTAAGTTATGGAATAATTTAATTGATGAGTATAGAAATTCAGCAAATATTAATAAATTTAAAGAAATCATTAATCTAATCTAACTTCTGATATTAAATTAATCAATATATTTATATAATCAATTACTGTATGTATATTAAATTAATTAATGTATATGTTTTTGATTTATTTTAAACTAAAGATACTATTTAATTTCACATTTTAATCACATTTATTACTTAATCAAATTCTTTATTGCTTATACTTTTGTTATGTATTTTGTATTTTTATATTTTACCACTTTTGGCCTTGCACGGCCTTGAAGAAAAACACCCTTGGGTGATCAAGTTTTTCTGTGTTTAAATAAAGTAATTATTATTATTATTTAAGGTACTTTCTGTAGTAACTTTTTTCTCCATTTTTAAAAATTTTTTTATTTCTGTGTTGTGATTTGCCAATAGAGATCTGAACGTGGCTGGAGGGAAATACTAGTTGATATTGATGAAGATGGTGGACCACATGGCCTACGATTTGTGCTGGCACATGCAAAAACTGCATCATCTGTTGTGTATATTAATGTATGTTATCTACTACACACGATTAGTGGAGATTATTACTCTACTAGATATATACTAGATAAAGTGAATACATGTCATACACTGGGCCTATTAATTCAAATTACCTCATGATGAGATAGACATATGAGTGATTTGTTTATATATTTAGGTATACGGGCCAATAGTAAATCACTTAACGTAAACAGTACCAATGCTAACAGGGAATCAGGAGGGAATTTCCTCTCGTCAGTCAAACATGGGCCCTCCCTACAGACTAAAAAATTAATTTTCCAATGTAATCAAAGTAACTGCAATTGCAGTTCTAATATATATTTGAAATATCTGTGAAATATATCAGAAATTAAGTTTCCAATTCAGTATGAAGTATATTCCATTTTATTTTTCGAATGAAGGAAATCGAGAAAAGAGATCGTGTGGAGGTTTGTCCTGAAGCAGGCGTTATCATTCAAAATCTTGCACAGCGAATAAGAGAAGATGGTGGTTCAGCTTTGATTGCTGATTATGGCCATGATGGTGATAAAGATGATACACTAAGGGTTAGAAATAAAGAAGAGCCATATTCATATTAACAGGAATAATATTGAAAATAGAAACTATTTTTCTTGATAACTATTTACTGTTAATCCATTAGATAGTGTTATTCTCCAGATAGCAAGTATATGTTATGTCAGTGTAGGTAGTGCTTCAGGCAAAATATTTTAGTTTAAAATAACAGTTTTTCAAATACTTTTCTTTATTATCAATAACAAGATACTGTAGTAATATTTTATTTACTGTAGTAATATCTGATATTTTACAAATTAAAAATTATGTTTTGTGGCAGGGTTTTAAAGATCATAAACTACACGATGTCCTATCAGAACCCGGTACTGCGGACTTAACTGCTGATGTCGACTTTTCTTACCTTCGATTAATGTCAGGATTGTCAGGTGAGATGGTACATTTACTAACCTGGGACCTTCTGCCATCTATGCACACGCCTTAAATAACTAAGTTTACGCCAATAAAGCAATATTGTTATATCTTTATACATGTGTGACAGACAAAAAATACACAATAGCGCCCTCTATAGTTGCTAGTGAACGACAGCAGAGCATCCAAGATTTTTGCTGTTATAATTTGTACAAGGTACCAGACTTTCTATAATGAAATAATAAATTAATAACCGAGAATTATTTTCTGTGCAATAATAATGTGATAATTATGTTAACACTATTCAATTCAATTCAACTTTTATTGTCAAACACAGTGAGAACATGGTTTGAAATTCTTCTTGTTTGTTCACAGTTAAAATGTAAGTTAAAACAAGACACAAAAGATAAAATCACAGAGGAAACAGCAAAACAATAAAAGTCTGCTAAAAGGTTAAAATGGCTAAAAAGGCTAAAAACATTAAAAAGGGGTTAAAAAATATACAATATACGTATGTATATTTCTAATTTCTAATGTTCATTTCATTCATCTTAAATAAATTATCAATTTATTTCGTTGTAAAGATTGTGAACTGTTTAATTCAATATTAAATCTAGTGTTTCAAATATTGAATTTCATTATCAAGTTTATAAGCTGTAACTTGAAATTAATCCTCTGAAAAGTACACATGATAAAAACTTTACATTTCATGTTTATCTCTTTCTTTTCACATGCAACTTTTATCGATCAACTGAACTATAAATTATTCAAGTTGACACGTATGGCCCTATAACCCAGAATTATTTCCTACGCAACATGGGAATTGAAACACGATTGAAAGTAAGTAGCTGATGATAGTTTTTTGCAAAAAAAAAATTAATACATAAAATATGCCTTGACTGATTAAATTTTGATGTAGTACTTACAATACAACTAGTCACATGATTTTTATATTTTTAACAGGAAGATTTTTTGGCTGGCTCACAAAAATTAAAGACCTGGTAAAACAAATATCAACTATAACCTTCGAGCTCCTAGAATTCAAGTTGCCAAAAGTCAGAACAAAGTGGTCCCGTGACTTCATTTTAAATCATGGGGTATTTGCCAAGTGGTGAAGTCTTCCTCCGCGAGTTCCCCCCGCCTCCCCTAAAAAAAAGTATTAATTACTCAGTATAATTGTTTGTTTGTATATCTCCCTTATTTATGCCCTTTAAGCTTTGTGCATTTCCCATTTTTATTTTAATGTTGTAATGTGTCCTCCTGCTTTCTTATTTTAACTAATTTAATTGGAGTATTGGTGCTGTATCACTTTGCTTATGATTGAAAATGTAAACCAAGAAAGAAAAAGGGAAAAAAGAAATAAGGAAAAAAAAAAAAAAGAAATGAAATGAATTATGGGAAATGTGCAATTTTCTCCTACTATTAAGAAAAAGTATGCTTATGAAATTCAATTAATTTTTCTTTTAAATTTGTTTTATATTGTAATGATGTATAAATACAAAATTGTTTTGAATTGTGAACGCATATGTAAATATTGGTACAGCATAAGATCAAAAAAATTTAATTGGAGTATTTTAAATATTTTAAACATTTTTAATATTGTTATTTTAAATTATTCTGTACATTTCAAATTTTCCTTAAATTTGCAATATAGTTATTTTGAATCTTGATACACTTACGGGACCAATCTGATGCATAGTTAAAATATGAAATGTTGGATTAATTCTGTGGTTTGGTGGTTACAGTGTTTGCCTTCAGAGTATCAAATGTAGTTAATCTTGTAAGTTTTGAGTCACTCAATATTGAATGGAAATGCAATATGAGGCAAGTAATCAGCATTAGAATGTGCCAGTATTGTATACTTAAGTACAGAGGAGCCGCAATATTTTAACTTTGGCAATAACTAGTTGATTCCTGTAAATAACCCATCATTTTAAAGCTTACAATATAGAGAATAAAGCCTTGTTCGCACTGGATTTAAAAAAGGGTAACTTTAACCAAAGTCATGGGTACATTTCACCATTGTTCGCACTTGGATTATTCACGCGGTTAGTTTTACCAAGATTTAACCTTGTGTATAACAAATATTATTGAGGGCGCTAGTTTGTGACTTCAACTTCCGGTTTTGTTCGAGCAGTGTCAACATGGAAGAAGTTTTAACCGTGTTGCACGTTCGGATTGGACTTCTTGACCAGCGTGGTTAGTTTAACCGAGACCGTGGTAAGTTTTACTGGGCAGGCTGAGGTCGGTAAAATTAACCGTTCGGCTTGGTTAATTTAACCCTGAGGGAATTGTAACCGACGTTCGGATTGGATTTTTTTTGGTCAATTTAGCCAGTGACTCGGTTAATTTGACCAAATTAAGTCCAGTGCGATAGGGGCTTAAGAATACAGTTGAACTTGCTTAAGTTAAATAAAAAATGCCATTGAAATATTATTTGACTTCAGATTGTTAATTAATGGAAAACACAACAATTTGGCATGTAACATTAGATCGACTTTATTTGTCTTAGGCAAGTTTAACTGTATATTAAACAGTCACTTTTCATTTTTTTTTTTTTTTGACACTGATGCTGGTTTCGTGAAGGCAAGCCTCATGTATTACATAATTCCTACACTTTGATAAATATGAAGAAATGAAAAAATTATTTTATCTGCAGGTACTGATGGTAAATGCATCTACACAGCAACAAAAAGATTTGGTGTCCGGGTTCAAGATGCTCACAGATCCAAAAGAAATGGGAGAAAGATTCAAGTTTTTTGCGATCAAACAATGTCTAACAGACAAGAAAATAAATGGACTTGTACCGGCTGGCTTTTGTAGTTTAACATGATCTTACAATGATCCCAGTTCACATCAAATCATCATTCTAAATATTGGCAGAAAAAAAAACCACACCACATGATTGTCATCTGATATTCAATATATTTCAATGGGTAAAAGTACTTTAAAGCATCACATCATTAAAAGAAACAAGTCATTGGGCAGCATACCACCACCGCTCTCAATTAATTCATGAATATTTCCAAACTACTGACGTCAAACACCCCCAAAAGATATAAAATCTGTTTGTAAAGGAAGATTGTAAAATTGTTTACTATTTGTTTTTAACTATCAATATTTGCAAATTCTGTCTTTTTTTTCACTATACAATGTTAAAGCTTTATTCAGGCTGTGCAAATATCTTAAACTTAATCCTGCATACTCCCATGAATATTTTCAATTCATTACAATGTTTTGTCTTAAAGCGTGTTAAAAAGTAAACACAAGAATGCTGACTGCATGTTGTTACATTGTTTAGCAATGCTACAGAATTTATATTGCATAATGCAAGGTAGTAAACTTGAATACCCATTGTTTACCAGATATCAAGCTGCCAGAAAAACTTTCTTTCCCACAGTGCTCAAGCACTAAGAAAAATGGAAAAACTCATTCGATGTTATGTTCCTAAAGGTTGGGAAGGGAGAAATCTTGATTGCTTGCTATGTATCCAAGTTACAAGTTGTTGGTGAGGGGAGAGGAACTGAGACAGGAGACCAATAACACAAGCAATGTAACCAACATCGGATTCAAACCCACAACCAATAATATTGGAATTACAGCTGCACAACAATTCTTGTACTTCCCAATTCTTCAGATAATTAATGTAATAATGACTAGCAAAATTTGTTGATGAAATTTCTGTGTTGTGCTTTTGGGAGATTGAAATACTTGCGTATAATTTGCTCAAGCTGCGTGTCAACTAATAAAATGCCAACTCACAATAGACCGCGTCTTGTTAACATTTCTGATCGTCTTCATTAATCAGCATTAAAAATTGATGCATCATTATTAATACTTGTTAATCACGTTGCCATGTAATTGATACACATCTTCCTTTTCACCTGAAGTAAAATTTGACTTCACTTACTCTATACTGCCCTCTAAAAGTTTGTAACATATGCAGTAATGCTATCTCTCCTATTATATTTTAGCCTATTTTGGACCACAATTAAATAGCTTAATAAATATCTTTTCGATAAACCTTATTAAAATTTACAATTTTTTTTTCCTTTAAAATACCGTATCAACATTACATAATAAATGGTT
Source organism: Anneissia japonica (assembly GCF_011630105.1). NCBI lineage: Eukaryota > Metazoa > Echinodermata > Crinoidea > Comatulida > Comatulidae > Anneissia > Anneissia japonica. Next base: position 1,278,704 of record NW_022711326.1, read on the forward strand.
GAGGTTAAAAACAAAGCATTTACGACCTAAAACAGCACCAAACAGTGGCAGATCCAGGAATTCGAAACAGAGGGGGACCAGGGAGCAATTTTCACAGGACAGTCTGGGTCTGGACACTTCAGCACCAACCATGGTAGTAAGAAAAATTATAATTAAAGGCAATTCTAGATGACCGGAACTGGCACTCCCAGACTTACATTTGAGTATTATTTTCTTTTTTTCTCTATCTTTTTCTAAATTTAAAAAAATTTAAGATGGGGGAGGGGGAGTCGGCCAGCTGGGCTTAAATCTACCAATGCCTAATGCATGACTCTCTACTCTGATGGTGTAAGTGGGTCTGTAATGGTTTTTTTGCAAATGTGTATAGATTTCTAATAATTATTGGCCTGCTCGTGAATTCTGAAAATTTCTAGGATTGTCCCAAATATGGGTAATCATTTTTACTTTCCTAATTTGAGTTTCTGAAATTTATATAACCAATCATTTTTTTAAAATTTATTAAGAAATTTATTGTAATACACATGAACTAATATTAATAACCTCAACTACAATAAGCACCCTAGTTCTTACACTAAAGTCTCTTGCAAGTCGAGGTAGTCTCCTGGAAATCGAGACAGACTTCAATTATTGTCAGTTGTCTCCCCGAAACAAGTAAATCAACAGGTTTCATCAGACTACTGAATGGGCCAGCTACTATTCTAAATACATTTTATTTAAATTTGCTTTTCTTCTTGCCTTTACGTTCATGAAACTGATTTGTTTTATTTTTTATAGATTTAACCAGCATACTAAGTTCTTCCTTGTCACCTTTCTTTGGCTTTGCATCCTCGTTTGCACCCTCAATTTCAAATGCTTTTTCTTTATCACCTCTTCGTTTCTGCTTCTCCTCAATCAGAGCTTGCATTGCCTTTGTCCGTTTGAAATGCGGATCAGAAGGATCAATGGCAAAATGATGGGAGGTGAAAACTGCACTAAATCGTGGATCCTTCACATCAATTTCAAAATCATCTTGGAAGGGAGCGCTCTTTATCTTCTTTTTTTTTTTCTTCTTGAGCGTCTGTTCATTTTCAAGAATGGCATCTAGACTGAAATGCTTTTTGCCATCATCTTCATCTTCCATAAGAAGCAGTTCCAACTCGGCCTATTCATTAAATAAAATAAAAATTTTTTGTCACATTTAGCATTCCTAAAGATCATGAATATAAGAAATACAGAATTACAATGGCTCACATAATATATTTTGGAATTTTTTTTTGGGGGGGGGGTTTAACAAAATTTTAACAAACACATATCTAGAAAGAAAACTTAGTTTAACTTTAGTATTGCATGAGGCTCACAAGTAGCTAAGACTACAGTTAGTCCTCCTATTCTTGTCAGACCAGATGATAGCAACAAATACAGTACTTGGTATTCTTAGATAAATCTAAAAAGTAGTGACTCATTTTGTAAAAATCATTTTCAATTTTTACCCTTTTTCTTTCTTTTTCTTCCAATTCCTCAGGTTTCATATCCTCCTCCTTTCTTTTCCTCTTCTTTCCCTTTGGATCTATAAATAAAAAAAAAACAAACAAATATGCAATTATTAGTAGATTTTCTAAAATCTAATTTACATATTCAAATTATTATATTATTGTTGATGACTAATAAATAAACAGTAATGACATGGGAGTTTGCAGTATAACATGATTTTTTTAAACAAAGTCTTTATTTTTAATATTCATAGTAAAAAAGTTTGTAGTAAATAAAAATGTTACACTGTATTCATCATTGAAAGTTGATACATATCCTTTTAAATATGCAATTCATTGGCTTAATTGAGTACTGAAGGTTTGTTCCAGTTTTTATTACAGACATCATAAAGTCATAATATATTTGAAGTGAATACTCAAGTTAATTGATATTACAGCTTGTTATAAATAAATAATTAATCATGACGTACATTGTTAGAAGATCAACAGAAATCGTCATCCCAATAGTTAGTTATTACATACTCATTATTGTCTATTAATTTGAAGTTACATCAAATTCATTGCTTTCTATCTTGAACATAATCACCTACGCACAATTCTTTCTTTGTCAGGGCGCATCTGTTGCTGTCTCGGTGTCTGTGGCTGAATAGGGCAGAGTGAATGGCCTCAAGCCATCGCCACACCGACAATGAATAGTAAAAATATCAGCAAACATACACATCTCAAGTACACATTTAATCAAAGGGGTATTTTTTTCTAGGAAAATTTAATAAGATGCTCGTACATAATTGAAAATGGGAAGATTACAGTAAAGATGCATGGGAACAAACATTGCAGTCCTCAGACTTGCGAATACTTGTCTCATAGTTATGACAATTAAAATTTATGCTATGTCCTAGATTTTTCATAATTAAACCTTTGAAAAAAAAATAATTCACTTGTACTATTGGATACAAAATTTTTTTTTTTTTTTGGTTTAAATACAAACAATCCAATATGCTTGTTAGAAAACAGTTGGCAGAAAACACAATTAGTAAACAGATAAACATTTTCATAGAATAAAACAATTACTGCAAATCTGTCATCTTTGATATTTCCCAAATTTCAGACAAAAAAATTGAAAAAATAATTTTGTTTTCAAATGTTGTGATACCAATGGAATCCAAATGTCATAATTAGCACAATGATTAAGACACGAAATATGAAAAAGACAATTGGAAAAGGTTGCTTCTGATTCTTTAGTTACTTTTGAAGTATATATCTTTTGATTGTATTGACTTAAATAAAATCTGATCAAATTTTTGATAGAATGTATTTCGTCTCAGCTTACCTACCCTTTCTAACATAACAATAAATTTAGCCAGCTGTAAAAAAGATTATCGAAAGCCATTGACGAGACAAACTAGTTGGCATATTTATTTCTCATGTTTATATTAGGTATACCGTATATTACATTATAGGAACGCACTCCTAAAATGAATTAAAACGGACTAGCTGCTGTAGATTACATTATTCCCAAGTTATTAACAATCAGAGTCTCAATTTGGTGCCTCCAGCACCAAATATACAGGCTTATTAGCCCAACAGTTTTGAACTTTTTTTCCCAAAATGCCTCTGGGACATTCATGTTGCCTCTGACCGCCAACCGCCTGTGGCGCACTTTTTTTTCCAGCCCTGGCGTTTAGCAACAATATTGAAGAATCATGAATATACTTTTCAAGTTTTTTCTTTTGTAAAGATGTGATGATTTTGAATATACTATAATTACTTTTCTACACATGTATTTTTTAATGTTTTTCTTGTCTTTTTTTAATGTGTCCAGTTTTTTAATGAAATTTTATTGTAGATGAATGCCTCAGTCAGCCTTTTGGCTGCCATTTGTATTTTGATTGTTTTATGCTTTGAAAAAGAAACCGATATATAAATTAATGAATTAAAAAAATTATTGAAAAATTAATTATACTATAGTAGATATATTTAAATAAAATAGTATTATTTATTAAAATATTCATTAATCAACACACTTAAATAATAATTTAAATATTAACTGTAATAGGTTGTATTATTGTATAATAAATCACATTACATTTAATATTTAAATTATGCAGTAAATATATTTACATTTGTAAAATTAATTCATTGAATAAAACTACTTCTAACTACACCCTTAGTAGTTACTGAAAAAAATATTCAACATTTGTTGGTTTTATAAAATTCTATTGATCTGTATGAAATCTAGGCTTACTGCATAGTAATGTCTTAAGTGTCCGTTCACTTTATGCCAAAGGTGCTTCCTTTTCGACACTCCATTTTTATTGGTGGTGGAAGATAAACAATAAAATATACAATAAAAATAGCAACAATACTGCCATAAAATTTTCAGCTATTAACTCATAGAAAGTAATCACCTGAATTAAATACAAAGGGAGGACTTTCATAAACATTTGAAAGGGATCAACATTAATTGAGCCTAAAGATTTAGTTTCATTTTATCAATAAAAAACAGACAATTTGAAACCATTCTATCTTGTGGAATAATCACAAATTTTACAGCAAAAAGACAAATTTATGCAAAATAAGTTTTTATCTCTGAGCTTAAATGCTCTGTGCATTGAAATTTAATTTACAAGATTCAATTTTGTTAATGCCATCCTCAAATTCTATTTTCCAAATCAGTTTGATTGAATATTAACTGTCGATTAAGATGTTAATTGACTTTTGGTATAATATTTAGAGCTTGAATGAATTAAATTTTATATAATAAAATTCTTGACTTTTCTCCTTGTGTATTGTGCAGTTGAAGTTGTAAGCCCATTGTTAAAATAACAGCTTTGAAATTATTTCACCAATTTAGAGTGTTATTTCTACTTGTATATGTTGTTATAAACAGTAACACCACTGTAACAGATCTAGGGAATATTTTTCCTTTAAAATGCAGGTAAGAATTTGCATATATACACCTTTTTAGCTAAATTTGAAATAAAAATTTCCGAGAACCTGGCAGCTACCACTTGGGACATCCAGATGCCTAGGCATTTTTACTAGTGTTTATCCTGGTTTATCTGTGCTTTGCGACTGGTGCACGACCATGTTGCTGTAGAGGCCTAGGCTAGTCTTTGAAAACAACAGAACATAGGGGCACGCACATAAAGAAGGCACAGATTTTGGTTGTTGAAGTAATCAAAAGAAGATATGTGTCTGGAAGAAGGAAATTTGCTAAGGCTAGGCCGCTGGACGTCCCCCATTGAAAATTTGCGAGACGTTGATAGTGCTGTTTCAAAATAGACCCAATAAAATTGTGTGTAGGTGATGGCCAACTCATGAGCATGGGTTGTAGTAGTGGGTAGCATCTGTAGATCCCACGAAGAGAACATACGGAAAGGTAAAGTCGGAACTTCAGCACATAAGAAAAATTGTGGTAGGCAAAGACATATGAGCGATAGCTACTGTATGCAGCTTGCTGAAGAGATTCTGAGAATCGTCCGGGTAAACAGGATTCATATGGGTGAGGAGAATCAAAAATCATCCAGGCAAACAGGATTCATCACGGCGAGTCGAGCGGCAAGGCAGGGGCGCCGCTAGCTACAGCCTTAACATCGGCGTTGGTTCCAGCCACTGCTCGCCCATGGTTCGGTTGGTAGAACCAAGTCTTCTCGGATAAGGACTTAAAATAGAGGTCCAGTGTATACTTCTGGCTCGTGTGCACTTTAAAGAGCCCATTGCATCTTTCGGAAGAGTAGGGGGTTACTCCAATGTTATGGTTCATTTCAGCCCCTGTCGTTGTGGAATGATGTGAACATGTATCTACCAGCCTCTTTACGGCTGATAGATAGTCACGGACCACGCCCATACGCAATTCAGCACAATGACGCTGCAAGTTATGGGTTATTCTCCTACCTTTACCTTTACCCCTTTACCATCTGGGTCAGAAGATCGTGATCATGTCAGTTGCAAAAAGTACAAAGTTTCCTCCAAGAAGCAAACTCCTTATTTTTGGATAATAATGCCGAAGCAATTTTAACTCTTATTCAAACATCTGTATGTTTTATGGACCTTTCTATGGTGTTCTTTCTAGTTGTTAGATCGCTGAATGGTGTTGTTTACATGCACGTGTGCAATCTGACTTTTCTTACGGTAATAATTGGTCGATGATGATGTAATCAGGGGCAAAGACCATTCGTAATATCGTATATTCATAAAATGGACGTTCGTAAAATGGACGTTCGTAAAATGGACATTTTACTGTATAAAATAATACATCAGAAAACCTTTGTTTATACACTGCAATATATAAAAGGTTAGCAAATTCAAGCAGGAGGCACTGGTATCGTGGACATGAATTTTGTTTGATGAAAGCTATCAAATACAAAACTTTTTCAAAAATTATGGACAAGAAACACATTCTATTTTTTGGGCCTTTACAACAATCACAAGTTTTTGCATGGAATGTCCACATTACATTATTTCAGAGAGAATTTTCCCATGCTGGATAAATGTTTCACACACACAACTGGGTGAAAATAGACCTAGCAGATGAAGTAACTGATCAACATGCAAATGTGAACGACCCACATAAACTCCTTGTGCATAACGACCTCATTCTTCTCACTGCGTCTGTATAAAAAGTACAATTTGTTATAAATGGACTCATTCTATATTATACAGGTGCGAATAAAAAGTACATCGTGGCAATCGCTCTGGTCATGTTACAATCTGCCTACTGTTTTAAATCTTCTAGCGGTATCTTGGGAGTTCTTGTAGGTAATAAAACTTCCTAAAATAATTTTCTTTTTATCGTATTTACAGCAATATTAGGAGTGCATTACAGAATATAGTAAATGTCTCCTAATAGTTTTATTGTCGTATTTTATGTTTCAGTTTTGCCTAGCAGTATTGTCTTCATTCTTAATCCCAAGAGATGGCAATTTAAAGGGTTGAAAACGTATTTACATTTGGTGCTTCATAAACTCTTTAAATGTTATTACTGAAATAAAATGTTTCCTGCACATCATCTTTTTTTTTGTACAACATGATATAAGCACAATCATGAAACATGTGAAATGTAAACATTCATTGATTGAAACAAGTCTGCCGCTAGAAACCATGAACCTGGAACTGTGTTTCAAAACAACAAATTAAATTTTTGTGATTTGCAATGTATATTACTTCACTAGAAACAAATCACATGACACAAGTTGATGTTAGAGAAACACAATTAGGGATTTGAACATAGCACCTAGGATTGAAAACTCTTTCATGGCCACTAGTCGGGGCTTAGCCTTGGCTTGGGCTAGGCTAGGCTAGGCTGGGCTACACTCCTTTATCATTATAAGGCCAGACTTCTTTATACCTTGTTTTGCGAACCAGGCGACTGCAAATATTGATGATTTTCAAATAAAATGTTTATTTTTGGCCAATTAGTGCATTCACCGCCACCAAAAAGTGGAAATTTCAGAAAAAAATAAAAGTTTTTCTTTATTTTTATTACGCCCTCCGCTGCCGTGAAATCTCCAAAGATAAGTTATGTATATTTCTTTCTAATTATATAAATTTGAAGCATTTAACCATCCTATTTTACATTCACCAATAAAATTTTATTTTCATTTTCCCCTCCGTCTTGATGTTTTTGGCAAAACTATTTGCTAAATAAGAAAAAAAAAATTTATTTTCATTTTTATTCCACTTCCCCCCCCCCCCCACCCCCATAAACTTTAACACCGATGATCTTTAAAAAAATAAGTACGCGAAACAAGGAATAAAAAAGTCTCGCTTAACTATGTATTGGTGCATTTACTTACTTTTTGATTGACACTTTTCTGTTTCTTTGCAATTTTCTCCATCTTCTTTTCCTTCCTTTTCTTCATGTATTTTTCCCAAGGTGTCAGCTGCTCTTCCTTTTCAGTCATTTTTTTCTTTACTAATGCTTCAGTTGCTTCCTTTAAGCCTATTTAAAATATTTTAAAAAAATATCTTAATACTACTGTATATTCCCAAGCATAAGCCCATGCTCATGCATAAGCCAACTTTCTAGTTTAAACTAGGGGTCATCCACTTTTTTCGTAAGAGTACAAAACATAATGCTAGCAAGAGGGGATAAAAGTGTATGTAACATGAAAAAAAAAATCATGATCTCAAAATGACAACAATCATTTTATTATGTACTCATTAAAGCTATGTCCATGCTATCAAATTTTATTTGACAAAAAACTGTTTTATGCCCATATATAGTCATGATGTACCTATACATAGTAATAATGTGATGTCATCATGACCATATTTAGGCATATCACATGTTTTGTCAAATAAAGTTTGATAGCATGGACAGGGCTTTAGGGGGAGGGGGGAGTCAGCAAAAAGAGTTTAAAAAAAAAAGGGAATGACTTCTAAATTAATTGGTAAGAAATGATTCGCACCTGATTCCCATGATACTTCCATTTCCATCTCATTCGTTTCCGGGTCTCTCTTTTCCTTTTCATTCACTTCCTTCAGAAGACTTCTGTACTTTGCTATTTGGTCTTCATCATTAGAACGAGCGACTCCTTTCTCAACTCCGGATATATCTTCCTCATCTAATATGGATAAACAATGAGTAACTTGGATAATAACATATAATAATTTCATTTCATTTATTTGTCTCAAACAATTAAAATGTACATAAACAGAAACGGCAAAGAACAATCACAAAAGTACAAAAAAAGAGACAGGACACTCCAAAAGTAAAATCAATCACTGTCGAGTGGAGGCCCTTTTTAATCTGTCTTAAATGGTTGCATTTCCTATCCATTTGGTTCCACCATGAGACTTGGACAGTTTTTCTACTATGCAGATACAGAAACCACTTTTCAGCATTTTTTAAATATAATTAAGAACATTTTTAACTAATTGTCTTATTGACTACACTGTCATATGACAAATCTTAATGTATACAGTAGAACCTCGATTTTACGTAAGGTACGGGACCGGAGGGCGTACATAAATCGGGGGATTCATAAAATTGAGGTTGAGTTAAATTTGTGGTGACCTTTGACCTAATATGTACGTAACACTCAAAAAATGTATGTTATCAACGAACGAACGGTTACCTAGGCCTAGACTAGATGTAGCCTCTAGGCCTACTAATAAAACCATGTGTTTAGTGTTTTTATTCATCACTTTACAATGTCCCATGTGTCTAGTGTATTAATTCATCACTTTATATCTTTTATTTAACTGAAGAACATGAAAATATTGTAAGATTACCTATTGTATACGACAAAGGTATAACTTGGGAATTCCCCTTCATGTCTATTCTTTAAACAACAGAGCTGTGGTGTTGTCTGGGCCTGCTGAGACAAACTTAAAACCATGTGCACTGCACTGGGCGAACCAACCAATTAGCATTCGTGTACGTGAAACAGCAACCACGTGCACAGCACTGGGCGCGCCAACCAATTAGCTTCGTGTAGAAAAGTCGATTAGACGAGTTTTCCACACAAAGATAAGGAGGAAAGCAATAATTTTGAGCACCGTCGCGACGTGTCGGTAGTTGTTCATCTTGCTCAGGCCCGTCGTTTTGGGTTATAACAACCCAGTACCGTTGCTGTTTAATGAAAATATGTTGCTTATTGTTTGTTTATTGTTATAGTATTGAATTAATAAGCAGACATAAAGTAACAAATCCCTTTTTACTTATGGTTGCTCTGGAAAAGGGCTGTTTGTTTTGAATATTTTCGGGGTTTTTGATGACGTCATCGTCGATACGAGGCATACGTAAAACTGAGGGTTCGTATAACTGGGGTATGTAAAAACAAGGTTCTACTGTAGATAAATTATAAATAAAGTTGTAGAAAAATATAAAAAACCAAGAGCAAATTAATGAACAAGCAATTAATGATAGGCAATATAGTTATTATTTTTTCAGGACTGTGGCATTGATATAAGCATTTCAATTGCCTTGTTTGGTCTCATTTAAGTCTTCCTCCAAACATCCATTACAAAATGTTCTGCAAGTATATATATTACAGGTCAAAGTTCATCAATAACACATGCAAAACAAACCTTCATCATCATCACTGGATGCGATGAGCATTTTCATATCCTGATCATTGAACTCGTCATTTTCAAATGCTTGCTGCATAATCCTCGTTCGTTCTCTATCAGTTTCGTCCCATGTTAACTCAACTTTTGATTGGTGTAGTGCGGTCGTTTTGAACTTTGACGGTTTGTAGGTTGTCATGTCACCAGCATCCGTTATATAACTTGTGGGCTCATGGTCAAAAGTAACATCATCTGGGATAAACCTGTTAAAATTAAATAATAAATATAATATAATAATGTAAACATTTATATAGCACTTATTACACAGGTGTTAGAAACAAGATACTACACAAGGCATCTGCAGGGTCCCACAGCGAATGAATATACAGTACTTTGTAAAAAGTTATTCAATGTATTCAATAGTTTCATTTGAGTAGCTGGGAAAATTTACAGAAGCCTCTGCCCAACAGCTACAGTCCCCCATCCCCCTCCCATATCCCCATGGTGAAGGATGAAGTACACTGTTTAGTGAAGTTGAATTGTGTATCGATCGGCAGCATATTCCAAATGGCCGGAATGGTATGGAAAAGGAATAGTGTGTTACATTGTGCAAAAGGAACACGGAAGGTTGAGAACTTTGCTCTTTTTGGTTTTAATTGTTGAAATGGTAGCCTTCGTTGTGATACAGAGAACTATTTGAATTCACCTTTTGCGCTTGGTTACTTCAGGGCAGTTATGTCATCTGTATGCGGTATTAAATCAAAACATTTGGATACCGCATAGTGAAGCTGTATTGTAAAGTGTCATCTGTATGCGGTATTAAATCAAAACATTTGGATACCGCATAGTGAAGCTGTATTGTAAATTGTCCTCTGTATGCGTTATTAAATCAAAACATTTGGATACCGCATAGTGAAGCTAAATCATGGTCAGACTTTGTTTGCTAAGTACTTTATTTGAGAATATAATATTTAAAAAAAATCAAAAGCTAGTTTATACTATATAGCTGACTTTTATGATATTTTATCACTGTACATAATTAAAAACAAGTAACAACATTAAAAATAAAGTTGATTTTAAGCTGTGGTTTTAGGCTTGAAATCATACCTTGTGCAATGCTATGCTAGCCAATTGTATTATTTAGTTCTGCACAATCCACAATCCTACAAACACTTCCCAATTTAGTATTTTTATGACTATAAACTACAGTATATTATATATTATATTATATTTCATAATTCATGACTAATTATTAAATGGAAATTGTTTACTTTGATCACCAAGACAAATGAATGTCTCAGGACAATCCACCTGGCAGGCTAGGCATACAGTACACGGGCCGCCGCTGCACACAATCAATCACCTTAGTCAGTTAGGGTGGGTTATTAATATTAAGTTTTATTTGATTTTGAAACGTTATTTTCTAGTGTAACATTCAAAAATATTGTTTGTGGTGCTAGACGTTTCTTTTGGCTATGAGTATAATTCCAACAAGCCTTAAGAATCCTTTCTAGGTCCATGTCTGTGTGGCCAGCAGCAGCTACAGCAGCTGCCTACTCTAACTGTAGGCCTATCACAGCGTCCGTGAACATTTCTCTTAATATTATGTTCAGGCTTTACCATCGATATCTTTCATGCCGTTTCCTGTCCAATGTTCTAACATTTATTAGTAATTTGGTTAAAGAAATTTAACGTTAAATGTACATAAACAACAATTATGGTGTCGTTTAACAACAGACACATTCAGCAAAAACAGTCGCCGAGCTGCTATCTTTACAATGTATTAACTCTAGCGTTCAAAACAATAACAAAGCAAGTACCGCATGCAGATCACGTGACTGATCAGACGCAAAAGGTGAATTGTTGAATGTTAGTACCACAGTATTTAAAGATGTATTGTCCCATACTAAATACCAAAAAAATCATAAAAATATTTTTTGAAATTAACTTGCCCATTTTGAAGTAACATAAAATTTATCAAATTAAACATAGAAATTAGTGTACAATATTAAAAAAATATCTACCTATCAGTTTACAGCGAAAAATGATAGAAACACTTCCAGTCACTGGAAGTGTTTTATTATTTTTATTATAATTATTTGGTTTAAAAATCAGGGTACACATTTTTTAAATTCAATAATTTTTATGCACAAGTTAATAATTTGTATGCTATTGCAATATGAGCAAGTTTATTTCAAAATTATTTTTTAATGATTTTTTGACATTAGGAAGGGACAATACATCTGTAATACCATCCTGATCATAAAGAAAAAATAATTGAAAGCATAAGTAATAAATACAGTAATTATATGTAGTAAAAAATGTGCTATATATTATATGTTTGAGTTTCATGCACTGCATAGACTAGCTGCATGTACAGTAAATAAACAATTTCAAATAATTTTATAGTGGTTTAATGTCCATCATATCATAGAGGAAATAGTTAAGACTGAATGATCACACAATGCTTGAATAATGGCATAGGCCTAAATCTAATACCTCCAAGTATAATAAAGGCACTGGGTAAATATCTGGGTAATTGAAGTTTGATTTAAACAAATTTGTGCCCTGTTACCTGAGATCCAGCCTGGTGGAAGTAGTTTCCAGCTCGAGGTTATCGCAATTTTCATATAGGGCAGCGGCTGTCTGAGGCGAGTCGCATTCAACGACAGCATAATAATATCGTAACCTAAAAGTTTGGAATACATCAAAGGTAAAAAGTTGTGAAATGTTCATTTTTATTTATAATATAGCAAAAATACTTGTATATTATTTACACATTAGCAGCAATCAGCAACATTACAAACCTCACAAATATGAATGTGATTTGTGACGCTGATGTTAATTGTTATTATATCTACCACAGCGGTAGTAATGATAGCATCTTAAAATCTTATACTTAGATTTGAATTTCTTAGGACTTAGATTCTTAGTCTATTCTCCAAAATACTGTCAAGTACATTTGGTTAAGAAAATCTCATTATTGTCTTGATGGTCTATTATATCCAAAAAATGGTAATAACCTTTACACATTGTAGCCTTGGAAACTATTGTAGCTTGTTAAAAAAAAAAAACAGGTCTCTTATTGTAAGTGTATCTCAGACACCAATAATAAGTAGTACCACCGACCCTACACTTCAAGGTGTAAAAACAAGGGAAAATTATTCATAGATAATAACTTTTTCCCCAAAAATGATCACAACCCAAGTGCACTAACATGTTTTTAAATAAGGACTAGAAAATGTGACAGTGGAGCTACACAACATTCATTATTGTTTTTCGCACGAATCTGCTTAATCACAATGAAATCACTGCCAATATTCAGGAATGAGGCTCCAGGGAAAATTACACCAACTTATCGAAATAAAGTAGTAAGTACTAAGTACTAATCGAAGAGCAATTACAATAGCTGACAAAATATTCACATAATCAGATGAAAGATCTTTATGTTATCAGTGCCACCTTAATTGAGTCAGCAAGTTTTTTGTTCGTTCTCATTCGCCCACCTTTGCAGCTGATACTTTCGCAGCCTTTCCATCTGTAGTTTCTGTCCTTCTAAACTCTCACAATCTATTTCTTTGCCGTCGTCTTGGAGAAGTTCGACTGGTCCATGTTTGTCTTCCTCTTCCAATTTCTTGAGACCAAATTCAGAGGGATATATCTGCATGACAAACACATTGTTTACTTTTGGATAATTAATAGTTAATTTGAATTATATTTAATAATTAGTGAAACAGTTTATCTGGTTAAATTAGCTAAGTTCATAATTAGATTTAAACTACAGTTAGTCACATTTAATAAATGAAAAAAACTAATCAGTAAGTTAATATAGTTAAATACTAATGGCCCTTTCACACATTCACGATTTTTGCTACAATAAAGCACAAGTTTTAAAAGTTCTAAAATCATGCTCTACCGTACTGATTCATACGCAACAAAATCAAGTCCAATCAAATTTTACGTTTGGTCAAGAAGCTATCAGGACGCTGACAAATGTATAACGATTAAGACAAAGGTAAAATTGTATTACGAAATCACTCCGATTTCACAAAGATGAAAGCACGGCATCAACACAATTTGACAAGTCAACTGTTTGATTCAACTAATCACATGACAAAAAAGTTGCAATTTACGTATGTTGAATGTTGTCTTCACCATAGTTGTTGATATTTCACCATGTTCAAAAACCTGCAATATATGCAAGCTGCTGCTCTAGGTATTGTGGCCACTACCAATGAGTGCGAATGCACAAGATGTTACGACACACTCCCCGATTGTGCTGCGGTAGACCAAGATTTTTTTCACAGCTATAATTGAGCACTATTTTTTGCATTTCAAAAAAAAAAATCAGGCTCCATCGCAATAGCATCAAGATCTAGTACAGTGCGCTACGGTGAATTGTGATTGACCACAAAATTAGTATGACGTCACTGCAATTTTCAAAAATTGAAAAATCATGCTCAATCATAGCATAAATCATGAATGTGTGGAAGGGGCATTTATCAACCTAATTGATTGAAAGAATTTAGTCAGTTCATAAAATATACATAAAAACAGGTCTGGAAAAAAAATGTTTGTACCTCCGACCATCAAAGTTGTCTCGATAAAATGTCTCCAACACCAAATGTTTTCCGTACACTATATAACCCAAAAGTTTTTTTTTTTTTTGTATTTTTTACTCCCAAAATGCCTCCGGGACAGGCTGCCTCCGGGACAGGCTGCCTCCGACTGCCAGTCGCACGGTCATGAGCTTTTTCCAGCCCTGCATTAAAAAGTTTACATAACAGAACAACATTCAAACACCATGGCAAACAAAGCAGGAAAACAAATGAACCAAGGATAATTAGTGAAAATTTTAGATTCATATTGAAACTAATTTCCATCAAGTCCTAAACTTCTTGTATTTAATCATTGATTGTTTAATAGTTAATTAATTAGGTAGGGTAGGCTAGGTTTTATTGTCACATGTAATTTTTTTATTAGTTTAAAATAAAACATTTTTACTTCATCCAAGGTCTTTTTTTAAAGTTTGTGGTTTGTAAATTGATTTGATGATGAATGAAGACTTGAACTGAAATTTAATTAGTTAAAATATATACATTTGTTGGATTTATGAGAAATACTGTAATTGTTAACTATTAATTTCTGATATTATTGACTATCAATAAACAATTTATGGGAAATTAAAAAATACATTCAATTAAATGGTTCATCATCACTGTTTGTGAGGAATGTGAAGTTAGCTCTTAGAGGTATTCAAAGTTATTCTAATCTGTAAATTGCAAGATAATTTTTTTTTCTGCATTTCAGTTGAAAGCCTAATAAATTATTGAAATTATACACAGACTATTTATCTGACAAGGAGCATGGCTACATATTTTTGGAATTAGGAACAGAAAATTGAGAATGAATGCAGTTTTTGAATGGCGGCGCAAATGGGGTGTGGCTACTGATTTGGAATGAGAAAGAGGCATGCAGGGCTTATTCAATTAAAAAAATGAATGGGAGAAGCATCTAGTTTTAGAATGTGAAAGAGAATTTTTAGAATGAGGCATACAGTACAGACACAAATTACCGCTTCGTATCTGCGCGTAACCTCTCGTAATCTGCTCGTAGGTACGTTTTGAACGTAGCTACGAACCACTATGAAGTTCATTGTTATTTTAATTAGCTTTGCAATGATCGTAGGCTGGATCGTCGGGCTGATAAACAATGCGTAAACAATATTGAAATATAGTTTACCAGCTTTCAACACGTAAGCAATGTTGCAATTTACTAAATAAACAATGTTAGAACTTTATTGTTTTGTTATATATCCTACCTTATTATTAAATCGATCATGTTATAAAACTGTGTTTAGTTCGCTAGCTGGGAGGGTAACCTAGTGGGCATTCAGTATGTTCGAATTTCAATGTCATTTAGGCTTTCGTACGGCCTACATTTTCCCCTATAGAGGAGGAGAGCAGACAATAGTTATACTGGTAAACTTTCCAATTCGGAGAATTTTGATCTGATATTATTCTTCTGCTAGTAGGAATTTTCTTCATTTAAATAATACTGATGACAAATCATGTACAAATTATTATGATTTCTACAGATCACGTTGTTTATTGTTTACCGTAATTTGAAGCAGAACAACCTGCAAAGCGATCCAATACTAAATGGAAGTATAGAAATCACTACCTTGCCGAATTAAGGCTAGTCATGCTAAGACCGCATTTACTCCGTTTTTACTCACTGTTGCTCACAACTTTTCAACATTTGCCACGAGGTTAACCTTTAACACACTTTACTGTGTTCTGATTGGCGTGCACTCTGACTTTCCATTGGGTTTTCCATGTGACATTCGGTAATTTTACAATCAACTGACGTTAATTCTCCTTTATATTTATTATTTATCTTACTAAATCAAGACTACAAAATATATTTGATGAACAATCTTTTCACATGTGTGTATTGTCATTGAGGACATCGTTTTTTGACATTTTAAATGAGGTAAAATAATTTTAAGTAAAAAATAAGCTAGGCCTAGGCTAATTAATTTAAAAAAATAATACTGCAGTACAAACGAGTTCCTGTCGTGGACAGCGAGTGGAAGAGGAGACCCCCATGAAGTCAAGTGTACGTTTTTCTTATTGAAAAACAGCTCCATACTTTAAATTAACGGTCTAAACTCGTGTTTGCCATTCACAAATTATCAAACAATACATTGCTTATTCCAGTAAGCTACAGCAGTCTTTCTGCACATACAAATAAACAACATGCTTTTGCTTCGTAGGTTTGCTTCGCGTAGCCTTGCTTAGATTGTTTATTTTAGGCTACGATGTATCTACGAAGCCTGCGCGCAGGTTAGATTGTTTATATCAGGCTACGATGTATCTACAAAGCCTGCACGCAGGTAAAAGTGCAATATTTCATGACGGTACTGTATGAGGACACATGGAGATGGTCTGTAGCCATGCCCAACCTCCCCCACCCCTAGACACTCTGCTGAGTGGTACTTCTTATTGCAATAAAACAAAGTAATAGATCATACAGTACCTTCACTGATTGTACAAGTCCACCAGTAGGTTTAAAGGAATGGAAAACAGCCATCAGATCAGCAGCTTTTATACGATCCCAATCAGCGTTACAGACTGCAATCCGCCTTGATGTGTCCTCACTCCGGGGAGCATCTGCGTCCAGTTCCCCCCACTCATGCTCTAATTCCTCCTCACTCTCTGATTCTGACTCGGAACTTGATTCTACATTACCCTTCCCTCGAGCTACATCAACTCCTAATGGATCAAACTCTACATCAGAATCGTCAGAAGGATCCATTTCATCTTCATTTGCTAAATTTAGTACATTCTTAGATTGTTTTTTGTTATCTCGTATTGATTTCTTTTGTAATCTTTCTTTCCTTTTCTTCAGTAATTCAATTAATTTCTTTTTATTACTCTGTTTTCCTTTCAAATTTGAATTGGATAATTTTGATGATTTTTTCTTCTCAAGTTTCTTCTTTGCTGAAAATGATTTCTCTTCTGATTGAATCTTGTCAGATTCATCATTTGAATCATCTGAAAGTTCATAAAACTGTTTAAGATTTTCGGAGGAGGACTGGTTTAGTGGACGACCTCGTTTGTCAACTGTGTATTTCAATTTAAATTGTTTGTTCTTGAACATATCTTGAAATCTTTTGTCGATTTTTACTTTACGTTCTTGCTTTGGCATCATCTGAAAACGAGGGTCTTTTCCGATGTGGGAAAACCGTTTATCAAGAGGTAAATCCATTTTTATCTTTATTTAACCTGTAAAAACCAAAAATATCCATTTTAAGAAAATTTTATTACAAGTAAACTGGTGACTTTGGCATCTATATGCTCAAAAACAATTGTTTTTGGTTTACTAAGAAATTTTTTTCACACAAATGGTAATATGAAATAGATAAAAATAACATGTTTTTTTTTTTCTATATGTATTGTACAGTAGTCAAATGTTCCTGAATGTTCCTTTCAGTCGTAATATTTCTAAACATTTTACTTCTCGGTTACCATCTTGCTATACTCATGTTTTAAAAATGGCAATATTGATATTTTTTATAATAGTTTTGGTATTTTTTAAAATCTAATTTTACGTAACATATCCTTGCAATACTGATATTTTTAATTCTACATATAATTTTATATTGTCATAGTTTATCCATCCTGTAAGTGGCGATATATCGCTGTTGGTGTGGAATAAATAATTAAATAAATAAAATCAAAATTGACAAAATTAGGTTTATACTATAAATATTTAGTAGTACTAGTAGTAGATTGCTCACATTGAAGAGCAATAATGCATGTTTATTTTTAATTCTTGATGTGCAGGCCTAAATTGTTTTCGCCATGGCTAGGACACAGTACCGGATCTTAACTTCCGTTTGCTAAAAATACGGTACCTCGGATTATCCAATAAAATGCTGTAACCGATGCTATTGTTGCACTAACGTATCCCATGTTGTGGTCTTACAAAAATACATTTAAACACTATTGTAAATGGGCAATTCCATGGTCACAGACCGACTTTTTAAGGCATTCATAATGGTAAAAAACTGTTTAAATATTACAGATAAACCAGTAAATC
>NW_022711326.1:1296896-1311498 GCF_011630105.1 Anneissia japonica
AAGTCCAAAAATTTAAATAATCTTGTCAGTGAATGTTAGCCTAATAGCTCCAATAGTTTTATGAATATCACAATGGTTGAAAGCTGCATGACTTAATAAACCTAAAAAATGTTGTTTTTTTGGGTCACAGACCGACAAAAATATTAAGAAATATTTTTGCCCCGCCTTAATATTTTGTTGTAAATGAATATTACTTTTTGTCACAAAAACTAATAAATTAAGTTAAGTTCTCCAATTTAAAATAAAAATGACTGGCATAAATGGCAGTTTGTTAGTTTCTAGAGACTTTAAAAAAACATGACATTTTCATATTTTTTTAACATTTTCAAAATTATGTAATTCATATTCCTATATATTTTTATACATCCACACAAGAAAAGTTCCATCAATGAATCCTAAAAATTCATTTTTTAAGCTTTAGTTTGATATAAAACTTGTTTACATTCCTCAAAGTTGAAAATTTGCTAAATCTGAAAAAAAAGTCATGGAATTGCCCAAATATAAATGTTTTTTCCCTAATAACTTGATGTAAAAGTATAACTCCAAGTAGGGAGTTGTTATTTAACTATTATTATCAAAAACTTAAAAAATACACACCATAATAAATGTCACACTATTGATTCCCAACACAATGGCGTGTATTAAATTTCTTGGATTTTGATTTGAATATTATTGGGTGCACTTTTGAAACAATGGCAACCTTCATATTAGTGGATGTGCACCCAGAATACCAATAAATAAACTTTCAAAAAAAAAAAAGATACTACACTAAATCTGAACTAAAACGCAAAATAATTTATTCATAAATCTGTAATTATTAGTTACATAACTAATGGAGTATTCGATTTTGATTACATTGGAAGCAACTCTTTTAACATTAAAAATGCCATGAAGGCCTAGTGGTAGTACTGGCAGTAGTGCTACAAAGGACTCGAGGACACCTAACCTAGCCTAACTAGAGGGCTTAGGCCTAGCGTACTTCTCTTACTTAGTCTTCTTAGCTTGCCTGTCTTGCAGATGAAGAAGAGGCAGGCATATCCTAGCTAGCTAGGCCTAGAATAGATAGGAATGAACTTGGATCCCCACCCAGTAGTGATAAAAAAGAAATAATAAATAAAGCAAAACTAACCTTTCCTATATTACATTTAGCACAATAATCCTGGTCTCATTTCTAATTTACCAGAACATAATAGGCTTGCTTACAAACGCCACAAAAACCGTAAAACATTAGAACATGCGACATATTTTCTGTCAGTACATGTGCGTGAACTTTGACTTTTGTAAGTCACCACAAAAGAGCATTTCGAAAACAAGTTCCCACAAAGATCTTTTTTTCTGCTGGGGCGGATTTGGGGGTGGGGGAGGAAAGGGGGAAGCCGGGCCTTCCCCATTTTGGATAGGTTTTGTCTCGATCGGCCCCACTTTCTTCCCCCTTTCTGTCATCCAAAATTAATGAATGTCTTTTATCTGTAGTATTCTAATTAGAGACAAGCTGCAAACGGGGATCCGCAGACCCCGCCCAGGGGCGGATCCAGGATTTGAAAGAGGGGGTTCAAAACAGGGGCGGATCCGAGATGTCCAAAGGGGGGGGGGGGGCGCGCCCCCGCGCGCCCCCCCCCCCCCCTAAATCCGCCCCTGCAAAACGTTTCCGAAAATACCCAAAATGAAAGGGGTCTGTCCTCCCCATGGAAAATTTCCCCCTTCAATCCGCCACTGTATGGGGGAATCCTCTAACGCTCAGGTGAACGAGGGTTTTAAAACAAATACCGTAGGCCTATATACTCGCGTATGGACGACGCTTAAAATATCAAATTACAATCGAAAAGCAGGGGGTCGTCTTATACGCACGACATTCAAATTTTAGATTGTTATAATCATGTTCGTCTTATGTGCGGATCGTCCGTAACACGCGAACTCACTGCTGCAATGAACCAACTAAATGTTATATGAATGAAAGCAATTTTAAATACGGGAAAATACGATTTTGGTGGTGAAGATTTTAAAAACTCATAAAATAGTGTTATTTGGAAGATTACCCTTGCATTTGGCTCCATTTATCCAACTAGATGCAGTAGGCTATCAGGACAAAAAATAGGAATTCCCTTGAAACACGGAGTCGTCTTATACGCCAGACATACAAATATCAACCAAAAATCTTCTAAAACTCGGGGGTCGTCTTATACACGGATCACCTTATGGGACCTACGTACGCGAGTATTGCTTATTACAGAACCCCTGCGGAAGTTCGGGTTCCCGTCACATAATCAACGGTTTGTTTCAACAATAAACTCGCAAGACTGCTAGCGACTACTAGATTCTACAGTGCGTCGTTGGCTGGATAGTTTTGGTCGGAAAGGAGAAATTTTCTCCGTGAATTGATTATATCTAAGCTACCGTATGACCGTTTTTATATTTTTAATAAAACCAATTAGTCTTCTAATTTTAAATGCGTTTTCCCTGAATTTAATGCGTGACATATTTATGATCTCGCATGTATTTCTGTAAAATGCGCTTCATCCAAAATCACTTTGAAGTGATGCGTGACGGTTGGTAATGCCATAGATAACTGCCGCGGCGCCGAAGGTAAAATTGGTAAAAATGCACCTGATCGGATAGAGACAGAGCCTTTAGTTGGGTCTACTCAGGCGAAACTCTTAATGCTCATAAATTCTGAGATTTTTTAAAACAGAAAAGGTACGGCATTAACGCTCAGAAATATCTAAAAAACATTTTGTTTAAAAATTCAAGAATAGGCCTATTGAGAACAAACTATGGTCAAGTCATATATATTTTATCGTTTAGGGCCTATTAGGCATTTAATGAATCTATGATATATTATTATATTGACAACATAAATAGAACATAGGCCTACATAGGTCGAATTTTATCCAACCCGTCGTGAAAATGTACCGAATACTCAGTGCGTGTGAAAACACTCTCGAAAGCAATCTCGCTGCTTACTTGGTCTCGTATTCAACTATGGCCATCAGGTGCAAGCTCGGTGGTCTAGAGGCATAATGCCAGGCTAGTGATCTGGAGAACGTGGGTTGAAGTCCCACTGGAGAAAAACTTGCAAATATTTTTGCCAAGTTTTTTCACACGCACTGAGTATTCAGTACATTTTCAAGACTGGTTGCCCAAAATTACACACATAGGCCCTCCCCCTCCCCAATTGATTCTCCTGACGCAAATCCAGGTATTCTTTACATGGGCGTCGATCGGTGGGGACAGGGGGACACGTCACCCCCACTTTTCAAAATAGGGGAAAATCATATCGATTGTCTCCCCCCCCTACTTTTCACCAATCTTCTATAATTAAAACCCCACTTTTAAACGTGTATGGAAAGATAACCATTACGCATGACTCATGAATTTTGCCTGTTCAATTTTCCAAGTGCGGTACGTATTTTCCGGACCAAAACTGAGTAAAAACGCATAATAAATAATAAATAATAATAATAATAATAATAATAATAATAATAATAATAATAATAAATAATAATAATAATAATAATAATAATAATAATAATAATAATAATAATAATAATAATAATAATAGTAATAATAGGTCGATGTATAAGGTGCAAATAAACAAGGTGTCTAAGCACCATGTATATAGTGGAACTCATCATGAAAAACAAATCATCAGTACATATACTGTTAAATAAATCAAAATTGAAAATAAAAAATCAACATTGAATATTCAAGGACTGTTAACAGTCCTTGATAATCACCATGTCAATAATGACTATTAAAATATTTTTCGCATGAAATGTTTCTGTAATGTGTAAATGAGAAATAAATGTGGGGGGATTCTACTACAAAAGAAAAGACAACTTAACTTATGATGAATTAGACCCAACATTTGATGAAATTAGCTCTACGTTTTGATAAATTCGACATCGATTTTATAATTATAATTTTGATTATGACGCTTCATTGTAATGAGAAGATAATGATGTGATTGGTTTCTTAAATATAACATTTGAACTATGAAAGCGTAAGTGGTGACGACAAACTTGTGAATACAATTGTACAGAGCATCAGCAACTCAAACCTTGCTAAAACTGTCTTCACAACATAAGTGTACATAGTGAATGCCGAATTACCACTATAAGGTCTACTGTAGGAATTTCGGTAAGTGGACATCTGGATTTAGCATTAAGTAGCGAAGAGAATAAACATCATGAAGGTCTGACTATCCACTGGCATATATTATTTTAATGTAAACCTTATTTTTTTATGAAATGTAGTTGCAGTGAAAATATCGTTTAGAGAACTCCTGGATTCTAATTTGTTTTCCGTTACCGCGTCGGGCGTCGAAAACTACCTAATATTACTACAACTACTACTACTACTAGTAATAATAATAATAATAATAATAATAATAATAATAATAATAATAATAATAATAACAGTTCAATGAGACTAATTAAAAATAATTTGCGTTCTGTTGTGACAAATGCTCGTTTGGATAGGCCTATCTTTATGATGCTTGGAATCGTGATAGGGGAAGCAACCTCGACCTTGACAGCGTGGTTGACAGATTTCATGCAAAATTTCCAAAATGTAGAATTTCACTTTCAAGAATGAGAATTTGAAAATAAATTAGATGGTTACATTGCATACTCTTTGTTTCTTGTTTTATTCATAATGTTTTGGTTTTGGAAGCTGATTTCGACATTAGAATGCATAGCCTATGAAGTCATATTATAGTGTCTCGATGCCTATCAAATAAATAATAAAAATTCGCCATAATTCGTCAAATATCCGTGGCTTCCAGGGGGCGAATCCCCCTGGACCACCAGCCAAGTGAGGCTCGATTCGCTCCACTAGCCCCCCCTCCCACCTCCGTCGGGGCCTTTAGCCCCTCCGCCATCACTGAGTAGTAGTAGTAGTAGTATAAGTTGTACGTTAAGTTGTGTTCTTCATGTTTATCCGTAATAACGTAACTCAACAGCAGTAGAATTGCAGAAAATTATTTTCATTTTTTTATTTCTATTTTTCAAGTTTTCTTATCGTCCCAATTCAGTTACAAAAGTTGTATTTAGTTAACTGCGATGGCATTTGTTTTCACTAAAAGATTACAAGATATATATATATATATATATATATATATATATATATATATATGTATATATATATTACTGTATCCCATTTTTTAAAATAGATTTTTGATCGCCATGGAAAAGCTTGAGGTTGTGGCAGTTACCGGAATGGTTATTTTGTCCCTCTTCGCCATCATCGGAAATACTACTATTATCGCCCTGTTCTTCAAGGTCCGCAGTCTGCAAACCCCCTCAAATATATTCGTAGTATCACTGGCGTTTACAGAGCTTTTTGTTGGTGGTATTTTATATCCTGTGCAATGCTTATTTGATTTTAAAGTTATAAATGACAACCCAGGATGTATCATTTTTGCGTGCTTAGCCATGGCAACGGCACTCGTTCATGTACTCACCATATTGTCCCTATCCATCGAACGACTCGTTACTATCTGCAAACCAATGGTGTACTCGACAATTATTACAGAGAAGAGATGCTATACCACTTTGTTTCTGATTAGTGTCTACTCGTTGTTAAATGGTCTTCTGCCAGTAATCACTCCGATTGGTGTAACGTCTTCTCTTCAAAAGGACTGTCGAATGGACAGAGTGTTAGTATCGGAAGTCTATGTATTGTGGCTATACGCTAACTGGATTTTGTCTCTTTTGGTGGTCATCATCATATCTATTAAGCTGTTCTTTGTTGTACGTCGGCACAGCAGGGCAATAGCGGCAACTGAATTACAGAGAGCCACAACCAGGGTTGCAGTAAATCGAAATGAGACAAATTCAAGGTTTAAACTGAAACGCGAAGCGAAATCCGCTTTTTTGTTGATCTCGATTGTTGTGTACCTCACAATCACCTGGATACCCCGTATTGTGGCAACACTGATCAAAGATGAAAGTCAATTGGTTCACATGATTACTCACTTTCTTATCTACAGCAACACTGTAGCGACTCCGTTCATTTATGGATTCGGCAACAAGTTGTATCGGCAACATTTTATATCAATGCTAAGATCATAGCACCAGCCAAAATCAGAGAAGAATAAACTGTAACACTAACACTAACCATATTATGTCGCAAAATGAAGGCAATGAAAGGTGGCAATTGGCTAATACACAATATTGCATTTATTCATTTTATTGCATTGCAGAATAACTGGTGGTGTCAGTGGGGGTCAGTTTTAGTCACTCTCTATATATATATATATGTTATATATGTATATATATATATATATACAGTATATTGTTTTTTTTTTACAAATAATCCATTATTTGTTTTAATTATATTTCTTATTAGGAATGTATACTTATTTTTTAAGGCGGAAATTTTTTCGGAGGAAAATAAATCTTAGAAATAACTATTTAAAAGAAAATATTTGATCAGAAATCTGATATACAAGATAAGTTGCAAACATTCATGACATAATTTGTTAAACTAAACCAAAGCCATAAATCACTATAACATTTAAACCGGTTTGATCCGCAGAAATACAAACTAAATATTGTACCAGATCAAGGTATGGTTCAAGCAATATAGAAATTAATGTAAGAATATGTAGTAAGCCTGAGACAAATGCCTCAATGTAATCAAAATGTGTACAGTATTTCTTTTTTGTTTCTATTTAATTTCATTTGCTTTGCCTTTGTTTTGATTTGGACATTGTCTGAAATAACAAGAAATTGGATGATATAGTTTCCTCAGTATACATAAATGTCTTCAGAAAGGTTCTTGCACAAGGAATCTACCATACCTGTGTAGCCTATCATATCTCGGTTTTGAAAACAATGAATTATTATTTTGTTTTATAAACAGAAGACACTAACCTGTCGTTTGGAGAAATAGAACCTAACGTTTGAAGAAATTTTACCTACGTTTTCTTTAATTTTACAATTACATTTGAAATTTAGCATCACAGTCTTGCCGTTTATGAAGGTTAATTGTAATGATAGAACATACTGCTGTGATCGTGTTTCTCAATGCAACAATTCATCTAGAAAGTATTAAATGATGAACAAGGCAGACACAGAATTGTGAAGATATCTGTAGCGAGAACCCGCAACTAAACTACTAGTACTTTTGCATCAAAGAACAGAGAGCTTTCTACTGGTAAGTGGATATCGTTGCCAATAGCAGTGACAAAATTAAATGTTGTTTATTTTTAAGACAAATAATCTGAGTAATCCATTTAGAAGAAATAATGCAGTGTTTTTGATTGTTTTTCCGAAGATTCAGAAATTTACTAATACATATAAAGGTCGATATCATTTGGATGAGGTAACAGTGCGTAGTTGTTGCAGAAATGGCGTTCAGTGTACTACATTTACACCGGACACGATTACAACACGACGACACGGTACGGATGTTGCAGTGTTGAAGAATACAAACTACGCGATGATATGATGATATGTCATTGTCGTGTCGTTATGGTGTTTAGTGTAAATCTAGCTGAAGCTGGGCACTTACTGCGTCAGACGGTTCTAGGAAAACGCAACACCACGACGGTCGCGCAACGGATAGTTTTAATGACGATCAGTTCAGACAACCACTGACAGCGCTAGCACTTATTACAGGCAGTGGAGTAGGATTCGTCGTACGACGCATGCACTGAGTGCCCGGCTTTACGGAATCTATTGTTTCCGTACTGCGTCTTACCGCGTTACCGCGTACCATGCCGCGTAAAGTAAAATTGGCCATTTCAACTCGCATATTTTCTTAAAATAATTCATAGATAATGCATGTTTCCTTGATAATCACACATTGTTTTCTCCAAATTTGTCAAAAATTTGTCGTTTTCGGAGTTGAGGGTACGATGTAAAACATTTGGCTTGGAATCTATATAGGGCCTATGCTTTGAGAGCAGCTTAGCTAAGTCGGCTAATCTGGTGGTAGCCACTGTGTGTGCGCTGAACCGTGGAGATCTCTAGGTCCCCGGGGTTAAATTCCCATCGCTGCCTCTCCTCCTTGTGTTTCAGCTGAAGGGCTGAAATACAAGTTACAATAACGCACCGTATTTCGGATGAGACGTTTAAGCCGTTGGTCCCGTGTACACTTATGGCCCATGTGCACGTTAAAGAACGCAGTACACTCTTCGAAAAAGAGTAGGGGATTGTCTCCCGGTACTGTTCAATCGCCACCAGAAGGACCCTACTGGAAATAAGACTTCTTCTAGTTCGTGGGATCCTTGGTGTTTTCACCGAATAAATCCAATCCAATCGACACAGCACTGGAAACAATAAATCTATGTAATACACTTTGTGAAAGTTGGGAACTGTACGTTAGGTTTTGTTATACTTTTATCCGTAATGTTAACGTTGCTGAAAATCGGTAGGAAAAATATACACATTTTTAAAATAATTTCTATATTTCCCATTTACTTTTTCAATAGATTTTTGAACACCATGGAAAAACTTGAGGTTGTAGCAGTTGTCAGCATAGTTATTTTGTCCTTTTTCGCTATCATCGGAAATACTACTATTATCGCTCTGTTCTTCAGGGTCCGCAGCCTGCAAACCACATCGAATACATTCGTAGTATCACTGGCGTTTACAGACCTCCTTATTGGTGGGATTCTATATCCTGTGCAGTCTTTAATAGATTTGAAAATTGTATATGACCACCAGGGATGTATTATTTTCATCTGTTTATTCATAATAATGTCGCTGATGCACGTGCTCATCGTGTTGTCTTTATCCTTCGAACGTTTCGTTACAATCTGCAAACCAATGGTGTACTCGACGATCATTACAGAGAAGAAATGCTACATTACTCTGGTCCTGATTATCGTCTACTCGTTGTTAAATGGTCTTCCGCCATTTTTCTCTTCATTTGCAGTCACATCACCTATGCAGGAGTGTCAAGTATTCACTGTTCTATCAAAGGTCTATCTTTTATGGCTAGTAATCAACTCGATAATTCCTCTTCTTTTAATAATCATTATCTTTGTTAAGCTGTTCTTCGTTGTACGTCGGCATGCCAGGGTAATAAGGGCGACTGAGGCAGCATCAATTGGGATTGCGGTAAATCCGATTGCGGCAAATTCACGGTTCAAGCTGAAACGCGAAGCGAAATCTGCTGTTTTGTTAATCTCGATTGTTGTGTATTTTATAATCACCTGGTCACCCCTTATTGTGGCAAATCTGAGCAAAGTTGATATGAATGAATTGTTTTACATGATTATTCACTTCACTCTCTACAGCAACACTGTAGCGACTCCGTTCATCTATGGATTCGGCAACAAGTTATATCGGCAACACTTTCTATCAATGATAAGATTAGAGCATTAGCCGAAGTCAACCGAGGAAAGAATTCACCATAATTTTCAAGCAAAATGAGATGCGATGTAGAGTACAAACTTAGCTCCAAAATATTTCATTCCAATGAAAACAACTCGGGGTTCTAGGGAGTGGACGCCATATATACGAGTGCATCAAACAATTGAGGTGCCTCTAAAATTAATTTAAACATGTACATGTTGCAGCCTATTACATTCATTATAAAAATAATTTGAAAATTAATGTTATGGAGTAACTATAAAATGAAATTATGTAAAAATAAGTTACAGGTTAAATTATTTTCCTGGAACATTATTATGTGAGTATTTTACTAAATTAACTTAATAAAGCCTAAGGTTAAATATAGTTGAACTTCTCGTAAGCAACCACCTCGGGACCAAGGAAGGTGGCCGCTTACGAGAGAACATACCGCATGCGGCACAAACTTAATTTGATACCGAACAATCAGTAGTGCGGGATGGCGAGATCACACGGCTGATCCTTTTGACAGTTTAAAATTATTATATTTATAACTTACCGGTATTTGATAGTAGCCATATTCATGTTTCAGGTACAGATTAATATTGTACCTCAATCTCTTGCTGTTTGTTTTGAACACAACTATCAAGTACATTAATATCACACTAGACATTCATCACATTTTCATTTACTCCCACCTGTACTTCGTCATGACATAATATACATATAGGGCCTAACTAAATTCTGGAACTCTCTTCCATTAACATTGCCAAACTGCTAATATCTCAAAATTTAGGAAAATATTAGAGATCACCTACTCTATACTACAAATTACCATTAAAGTATATTAGGCCTATCTCTTGTCGAACTCTTCAAATTACTTTACTATTTTTGGCATATCATTCTTATTAATTTTTTAGAAGTTTAGTGTAAGTTTATTATTTAATTTAGAACGTAGTATTTTTTATCCAAGCTCTGCTTTATATGGTCATGAAGTACATGTGATATCGGTTCTCTAGTAAAGACACTTAATACATCAACATAATAATGTACGAAAATCGTTACTATTACTTTTTAGAGATAATTACTTTTGTGATCAAACCGCCCTCAACCTATGAAATCTATGATAGATGGATTGAAAATCAACTGACTTTCACAGGGCCGAGTTCTGTAGTTATAGGCCTATAGTTAAAACGTTTTATATCACCCTCACCATTAATATTTCTGTCCTAGTTTCATTGTTGGAGATGTGTAACTTTAGGGAACTACAACCAATTTGAATACCTCACAACTTCGTTTTCGTTATTCATGTTTAAAAGTGGCGGATTCAATGTGGGAGGGGCCCTAAACTTCTAAAAATTATAAGTGAAATGAAGAAAAGGGGACGATTATAATTAACTTTAGGTCTGAGAGTGCCATTTCCGGCAATCTAGAGGTGCCATAATTATAAATTTTCTTACCTCAGCCCCAACCATTTTGGGGTTGAGGTTGTCTAAACTCTCCGTACGCGGTGAAAATTCAAGAGCGGTGCTTAACAAAGTTTTGTGTGGCATCTGTTTGAAAGTGATTATATGAGCGAGATACTTCTTGCAAAATTTATAGTGTAAAAAAATGTTTTGCCTTTGACAATAAATAAAAGAAAAGGATTACGCATGCAATTGTTGGCATGAGGAGGGACTTCGTAATTTTGATTTCTCCTGTTCTGTTTAAAATTTAGCGGTAAATTGGTCACATTAGGCCTATATTATAGATCCGAGTACAAGTCTTACGTTGGCAAGTATATCTCAAAGCTATCCGTTGTTTTCTGGTTGTGAAATATCATCAACTACTCGTAAAACCATGGTAAAACAAAGATAAACGGTGCATGGAGATATAATTGGATCGGCTGGGAGGTAACCGTAAACGGCGAACTTTCATTGTTAAAATTAAGTCATCCTAACGTTATTCATTTAATTTAAATATCTGACCATAGTTACTTTCAACCATTTACCAAAATCACACCGTAATAATACAAAGACTCATTATGCATTCATTAATTTTTTTTAGTTAAATATGTTGAGAGCAGTATTTTCTGTTTAGGCCTATTTCTTGTTTTTTTTTTTTTTTTTTGCGTTAGTTAAACTGATGATAGTTAATATTTTAACCGAAACATGTATTCGAAATTAAAACTTACTGTTATATTTATCCACTGTCTAGAATTCTTTGTTTTGAATCGTCGTTTTGGCAACCTGATTTTTTATTTACAGAGAGAAAGACACTCCTTGTCGGAATTACGCTATGAAAAAATATCAAGAAGATGAAATAAAGCCGAATAATACAGTAATAGGCTTAATGATAATAAAAATTTCCTCCATGGTAACACCGGTTACAAATCACTGGCCAGAACCCCGAACACGAGCACGCGGAATCCAACAATCAACACCCCATCACCAAACCCACGCTCTCAAATCCCAAGAACAATTAAAAGAAATTTGGTAACCATGGAAGAATATCAATATCAAAAGAATAGGCAATCTGGTATAAAACCATGTTTACATAGATTAACACAATTAAAGGGACAAAAAGTATAGCACAATTATTATGCAAATGCAAGGAAGTAAAGGAACAGGACGATTATGACGTTTTGCCGTTATTGTTATAATTGTTATTGTATTCTTTACAGTTATCTTACCGTTGCCGTCGCCATTGCCGTTAGATCGCCATCGCCATTTTCATCATCATCATAGACATGCTCATAATTATCGTGATCATCATCCTCCTTATCATTATCATCATCATTACCATTGTTATCTTCACCACCATCCTCATTACCATTTTTATCATCATTTTTATTATTAAAGTATTGGATCAACGCCTAGTGTTTAGCATTACAAAAAATAGCAAATGCATCGAACGTCAAACGCAGGCTATATGTTCAACATTATAATATAAATTTCATTAACGTGTCCTGACGGAAAACAATTGAAGTATTGTTAACAGGAAAATATAATGTTTAATTTAATAACCATCATACATGCACTTAACAGCCCTGATGAGAACGCTGAGAAAAATGACAATCCACACGCATGGAGGATTGTTATTAGAGGACTTGACTTAGTATAACCTCTCAAGTTAGTTAATTATGCTATTAGTTATTAACAGATTATTAATATTATATTTAGGCCTATACATTGGCTTACAGGCTACGAAATGACTTTTCGAATCACGATCTCGGTACATATTGTCAATGACGAATCAGACCTGCGCAACAAACGCTGATTAATGAAAATCAAATTCTGATGAAAACCTCAATCGTTCCAATGTTGCAAACTTATTATGGATGGATGATAATCTGGAGGCATGTCTGGTATACGTATACAGGTTATTATGCGAGCTCAAACATAGCGACGTCTCCCGTTATGCGCTTGTTGCGACGCGTCCCATACCCATTCAAGCAAACGCATCGTTCTGTCACTCAGCTGAACAAATAGACCATGGCACGAACTGGTTGCATCTCCTGAATATAACAATGCTACAAATTCGATAGGATCTATAAATCTGCCAGATTTTCTTAAGACCTAAATTTAAATCCAAAATATAAATTTGTTGAATATTTGATCAGACTTTGTCTGAGAGAGTATGTTGTGTCAGACATAATCAAACAAATCGAGTGTCTGTCCATCCATGCCCGTTGAATTAAATTAATGCTTTGTTTTATAGGCCTACAACTGAGCTGTTGAGTCTGGCAAACACAAGTCGGATAGGCCTAGTTTAGGTCTAGTTTCGGCCTAGGTCCATATGACCAACATTAGCTTACTATAGGCCGAGTCATATGTGATGTCCATTCCGTAAACATTATTTCCATTTTTCGTTTTCTTTTATTTCGACTTTTCGGAGGAGTTAGATCTGTTTAATTATTACAAATAAATGTATGTTCTGTAACTTGCCACGCCACGAATCAATAATTCATCATTTGAGACTAGTAGGGACATACCCCACTGTACTAATAGGGAACCGCGCTGTGGTGGACAGATGAGCACAGTTGGCACCGTACCGGAAAGCACAGACCCAAAGTTACCCCTATAGAGTCTATAGAACGAGCTATAGTTTACGCATGTTAAGTGCAATAAAATTGTTGATGCTCATATCAAGTTCCACTACATTTACATTATTAGACCCATTCGCTAAGCCACGCCCCTTGGAAAATGCTACTAAGGTCCTACGAAACCACAGCGTACGTAAACGCATGCGTGTGTGTGCGCGACATGCGCGTCTTCATGTCTTCATGATCTGAATCGGTTAGCAGGATCCGGATCCTGCTAACCGTTAGCTGCCGTGTGAGAACATAGTCATTGTAAAAGAAATAAAAGCTATGTTCTCACACGGCAGCTAACGGTTAGCAGGATCCGGATCCTGCTAACCGTTAGCTGCCGTGTGAGAACATAGCCTAAGAATAAATGAAATTATCTATTTGGCTATTTTATGTTGGGAGCTATTTACAATTAGGCCTAACAAGCTTTAAGATACCTCTCAATTATGGAAAATAATTAAATAATACTTTTAATATTTTTTTCAGAACAAAATAGTAAATTTTTATCCATATATCACTGAAATTTATTGATCCTTTTTTGTAGATATTGTGTGATAACGCACGCGTTCAAAGAGACTCGAGGAAACAGTTAAGTATTATGTACACATCATAAATTAAAAACAAGTTAAGATATAATGTAAAGATTTGAACATATTTAATTAATTATCAGTGATAAAATGAAACATTCAAATACAATATTTCTAAAATAAAAGAGGTAATGAAGAGTAGTAGGCCTACAGTACGATACAGGTCCAATCTTATATGTCGCTGTCAAACCAGCTCAGTAGACGCTTGAACTCAACTATCTCAATCCCTGAGCACCTTATATAGTATAAAGTCAGTACCATCTCGGTTCCTGAACCCGTTTATCTATAAACCAATTTGGTTGAAAGATCATTGGATATCCAGGTCCCCAGTCAGTCGGGAACTGAAAATGTAAAACCCAACTACTCTCTATACCATGTAACTATCAATAATATTTACAGTGATAACTATCATTTCATTATGGTTGTTAAGTTGAATTCAGGTAAGTACAATTTCAAGTTACTTAATCATTACTCACTGTTAAATTCCCAGTTTCTGTTATACAACATAACACCAAGATCAGGGGCGGATCCAGAAATGTCCAAAAGGGGGGGCCGGAAGGGGGGCCGAAAGTTGGGCCGATTGAGACAACACTGTCGTAGGGGGTCCGGGGGCATGCCCCCGCGAAATTTTTGTGTTCTAGACG
>NW_022711326.1:1311592-1329583 GCF_011630105.1 Anneissia japonica
CCCAAAAGGGGGGGGGGGCCGGGGCCGGGCCCCCTAAATCCGCCCCTGAAGATTCCATTAGCTAATTCTGACTAATTAGGCCTCACCATTAACAAGCTTTACATCTCTCCAAGAGTTACACCATTCTACTGCCCAGAGATTACCCCACCCCTTTCTTTGGTTAACACATTAATATATGATCACACCTCAGTAGAATGGACTTACCAAAGAGTGCTACTTACTTTTAACTAATTAATATGCATATAGGCCTTAACTTTAGCTCATTAAGATTCATTTATAAATACGGGGACGTATCCAAGGGGGGGGGGAGTGGGAACTGCAGCTCCCCACCCCCTTTGTACACAGTTTAAAACTTTTAAAGCTTGTTCTTGAGCCAATACAAATTCTTTCCTGGGATCACTCAAAATGAATACTTCTAAAATACGTAAATATGCATCAGTCCCGGCATTAGTACACGTTATAGGCCTACATATAGGCCTAATAGGCTTACTACAGTTATTATAACACATACAGTAGGCCTAAGCGTGATTTTTAAAATCTTAAATCCATAAATCCCAGGCCAGTCTTTTAAGATACAGAAATGTGATGTTGTATGGTTCAGTTTGGTTTTTCATCCTTTTTAAAGCTTCTTTAAAGTTTTGTTTAATAGTCTACCTAGTAGTATTATTATTATTAATAATAATAATAATAATAATAATAATAATAATAATAATAATAATAATGATAATATTAATAATAATAACAATAATAATAACAACAATAATAATAACGATGATGATGATGGTGATAATTGATAATAATATTAATAATATTAAAAAGTGAAGAAATTGTGCTAAAGGCGAAAAAGAAAGTTGTGATTTGTTGATCACAATTATTATAGTATAGTTAAAGCTTAGTAAGCCATAGTTAGGCCAAAGTTGTCCTGAATATAAAGTAGATCCCTGATAAAAGATCATGAGAAATTTGTCGGCGCTTCATTTTGACTATATAATTGTGATTTGATGATGATGATGAATTTTACTATATAAAAGTGTCATTTACGGCCATCTAGGGGTACTATTTCCTTAAATTTTGTCGTCTCAGCCCCAACCATGGTGGGGCTGAGGTGGTTGTGGAAACGCAGTTTTAAAGTATATAAAGTACATACAATAGTCAAAGACAATGTTTTTCAACTTTGTTTCTATGGTATATCACCCATATTGATAAGGTGGTTGCCGAAAATCTCAGATCAAAGATCATGAGATTTTTTTTTGGCGCTTCATTTTGACTAATGGTGATGTGATGATGAATTTGACTAAAAGTGTCATTTCTGGCCATTTAAAGGCACTAGTTCCTCAAAAGTTCCCCCCTCATCCCCAACCATGGTGGGTCTGGGGTGGGTATCGGCTCACAAATTGCTCCCCCCCCCCATCATCAAAACAGATCTGCGCCCTTCCCTGGATAGGCCTATGGCATTTAACTCCATCGAGTCGCCACCTGACTCAGAGTACCTAGGGCATGTCTTAGTGACTGCTGAGGCGATGGTGCATAAATTTGTTTTTAGGGTGTGATATGGGTTTTTATGCCCTTTTTTGTGATTATGTTTTTTAATTAATTAAAATTATCCATTATTTAATGGAAAAAAAGAAACCATGGGGCTGAGGTGGGCATGGTTTCTCAGTCTATGAAAGTCCCTCCCTGGGTCGCCTCTCTTTCGAATTTCTGGATCCGACACTTTTGATTTGTTTGATTTGTTATGTAACTATTGTTAGGCTTATTAGTATCAGTTATGATGCGTTTATTGCAATTTTAAAACAGTCCTAAAAACGTTCGGAGTGCGCTACATCACAGGGGGATTCACCCCCGCAGGACGGCTCGCATAACGGCTACGACCCTTTCAAAATCCTGGCTTCGTCCCTGCTTGGATGCAGTGCACAATTATTAACACAATTAACTTATGCATATTCATTGTTTACCAGTCCGTAACAAAGAATACATCACTTTGCATTAACAGGGTGTTCGCAATATACACAACAACTTTTCCTGCATTTACTTCTTTACTTAAATTTGACATAATTTCAAATAATAAAAATCCTGTCTTCTTTTAATTCTAAACTAATAACACAAGATAGCGTAGGTCGAAAAAAAAAACATTCACTGCAGTATCTGACACTTTTGTTGCTGTTAAAGTGTGACTAAGTTATTGCAATACTTAAAGTGTATAAAGCAAAGTCGAAGAAATTAGTAGCTAAGTTTTGTATATTATATATAACATATGTATGGCATTGGCACTACGTTTGTTTACTACGGTACCGTATATTAGGTGTTAATTCATTAAAACAAACTCGTGATCTATCATTCATTCATTCATTCACTCATTCATTCATTTGCTTTGACAATAAAACCGGGCACTAACTAAAATAATTGGATGTGCGACGGTTGTACGCCGAATTCAACTCCGCGCCCTGTGAGCGCTAAGCCGGGCACTCACTGCGTCGTACGACGGTCGTCGATACGACCGCAGGCCGAAGAATCTAACTTCGTTCCCTTTGAGCGCTAGACGACGCGACGCCGTCTGATGATTCTCGGTGGCAGTCTGCGGCGGACCGTCATTAAAAACGATCCGTTACGCCAGCGTCGTGGCGTAGCGTTCTTTATAGAATCGAGTCGGGATGACCGTCAGGCACAGTGAGTGCCCGGCTTTAGACAACGCGACGCCCTCTACTGATTGTCGGTGGCAATCTGAATAGATCGTCATTAAAAACGTTAAAATCCGTTGCGCGTTGCGTTCTGAGAATCGCGTCGGCCGACCAGGGGTGGCGCCAGGATTTGCCCAACAGGAGGTCCGATGTCCCCGACGGGGTCGGGGGCCCATGTCCCGACAAAAAAAGGTTGCGTGGTCGGGCGTCGCCCAAAATCACTCGAAAGTGTCCTATGGCGGCAAAGCCCCGAAAAATATGACAATTTAAGGGTTTAGAAGGCTTTACTTCTTTAATCGATTTCAGAGTGATAATAGGCCTATGTAGAAAATTACGAAAATACAATTACATTTTTTTCTCCCAGACGAATTGCGGTTTTCCCCCCACCCGCCACCTAAACGGTGCCACCCCGCTGGTGCAACCCCTGCGGCCGACGACCTTCCACAAGTGCCCGGCATTATAAGGACAAATATATACTTAGGATACTTGCTTAGCAATGCACATGGAATAGACATAGGCCTATAGCGCTTTTGCTTTTCTTACTCGAACAACTATCAATGGGGGAAAGTTCATGTAAGTCTGGTTAATGTAGCAATTTAACTTAGGCCTACCAATCAATTGATGGGTTATTCTGTCGATCGATCGATCGATCGGTCAATCAATCAATCAAGCAAGCAATCAACCAATTAATCAATCAGTCACATTAATTGTACAAATGTAGTTCAGTCAATACATGAATCACTCAATCGATCAGTCAGTCAGCTAGCCAGTCAGTCAGCCAGCCAATCAATAAATTAGTCAATAAATAATCAATAGGCCTAAATATTTGAACCAATTAATTGAACAACCAAATAATAAATCAGAGTGTAACAGAATAAAGGTAGCTTAGTGGTTAAGATGATCGCCTTCAAATCCAGGGTTCCCAAATGACAATAAATTCTTATAAATTAAAGAACGTTTTTATGAATAAAAGCGAATCCACTCACAATGCTTTACAGTGGAACGGAGAGAACTATTTGTTTCTTTTCTGAGACAATGTTCTTTGAGTATTCATTAGCTCAGCATAAAAAATGAAATAAGCATCGAACGATTTAAATATTATTATTGAAAACCAAAAAGATATAAGCCTAAGTAAAGCAAATTCTATATGTACGTATACCGAGGAGGAAGTAAGTATACCACTATGAGCAGGAGCAAAGGGAGACATCATTATGGTTTTATTAATTGGATACAATTATTTAGAAGTCATTGTCACGAGGTTCTTTGTTATGATGACGAAATTTAAGAAAGACATCTAACTGGAGGCATATCCTCTGCGCAAATCCTAATAGAGGATATAGGTATGTTCTACCATGGAGGTATAAAAATAGACCGATGCCAAACGGTCGTACTTCGAGATAAATAGAATACGCCTCTTAGTGGTATTTTCAAAAATCTAGGTGGACTAATCTTAAAATATGTAGGCCTACTTGAAAGTCACTCTTTTAGACAGTTTGTGTTAGCTTAATTCATTTATTTATTAGACATTAAGATGTCATGTGACCCCAAAACAATAATCACCGTGACAAAGACTGCGGCCCGAGGGTAACATATACTTAACGCACTAACTCCATCTCAGCAGCATTACAGCACTTAGGCAGACTTTCTTTGTAATAAACTCACGGATAGAGGTGATAATTAGTCGTCAACAAGTAAACAAAAAGTAATGAATGTGGCACACGACAGCAGCAGTGCATTGTGGTTTATCGGCTCGTGCCTCTGCATTGTCACAATCCACAGGATTCCAGACAAAGAACTTAAGTGTCCTTACATCTATGCCTCATCTCGCATTATACATTTTCTACGCTTTTGTGTATAAAAATGAAGGCTTTTTTTTTTAAAGCAGACACGAGAGCTGATTATCCGTCAATGACTTTTTCAAGGCAATAATAAAATTAGAAAACGCCACTCAAGACGCGTCAGTAGGTAATGCAGTGCGCATCCGAAGGTTTCTGTAACAGAATGTAACTTTAATTTATAATGTATGTTCTAAGTAATACAATTTCCTGTATCCATGGACGCGTCGATTAATATCGAATAAAACTTGTAGATTGAAAGATACAGACGGAACGCGTTATCAGATCGGCTCGTTCGTGGACACTAATTGAAAAATCTTTCGAGAGTCCTTCTGACACTATGTTTTTGGGACTAATAATGATATCAATGTAAATATCATTTAATAGAATATAACAAACTCGTGTTTGATATTATGCAAACGCCTGCATTTTGGTGAATGTACTTATGCGAATTGGGGACTGACCTAGAAAATTGTGAAGCTATGTCTGCTAACAATATGAATGGCTAATTATATCTTAGAGGCCTACATATTGGACATTGATTAGACACACAATACACATTGATAGACTATTACAATATATTCAATGTCATCAAGAATCAGAATAGCACAAATAAATCTCCATTAAGCCATCATAACCAGAATATATGCAGAGAAAACTCTAACGGAGATAAAAAAGAATTTTTTTGGCCGCTTTGTTTTATAAGATCGCATGTTAAAATGCCAGTCTCGTTTGATCACGTTGAGAGTACGAACCACCGCACCGCTTCCACATCTCCATTGACATAATGTTCTTATTTGTTTGATGCCGTTATGGCATGTATAGGTCTAGGCATTATATCAAGTAAAGCTGAGTTTCCATAAAATAGCTACTCTTCGGTAGTATAAGAGTGCTTCTGTTAGGTACAAACTTGATAGCGTATTTCGTTAGTTACTGTATAGTAAAGTTACTGTTTATTCGTTGCAAAATTTATATAAAACATATAGGCCTAATTTAACTCCTTTATGCTCTTTTTGTACAAACAACGGAAATATTTAATGGTATTCAGTAACATTATAAGCATTAGTTGATGACGTTTAGTAAATTCGACAGAGAATTAGTTGGGGATTTAGATTCGTCACCGACACGAGTCGGGAAGGTTCGAAACTGGTTCAACTTTGCAGATTTGCGACGAATTGGAGGCATTTTCGATTGCGTCGGAAAGAGCTACGCAGGGGATGTGCGATTGCTGTGGCGCCGAACATTGTAGCGATTTGATGGAAGCCAAACTTAACGAGTGCGTTGTTTATTAGTAGGCCTAATACATTACAATTTAACAGAAAAATTTTTAAACAATTGTTACTGGCAAAAATTTTATAACTAATTATTATATTTAACTCTTCATGATGAATTTCATCCGGGGATCCTGTCTTGCCGTTTAAAATGCTAAGTGAGCGTATGGTTTTGATCTCGGTTTGCGTCGAGTACCCACATACATACATGTAATATAATTTTGCAATTGTTTGATATGTTTACTTCTTTTATTTTTATATTGTATTTCTTTTTATGTATTGTTTTTATTTATTGAGGGCCCCAAAGATCAAGGTAATATATAGCATGCCCCCTAACATATAGGCCTACACATAATATTTCGATTTAATTCAGAGTACAACTTTTTTTAATTTTTTATTTAAAACATCTTTATACAGGATAACATTTCAGAATAAAATGTTTTTCAGATGGTCCTGTATTTGACCAAATAAATAATTGATTTAAAAAGAGATAAAAAAAGAGACTTAAGAAAAATGAAAAGTCTACAATCAATTTTCGAAATACCTGTACACAAAAAAAAAATTACCAATCAAAACAGTTAAATACAGAGCAAGGCCTACCTAAGAATTAAAATATATCCATCCATAAAAAAAAAAGCTTTTATTGTGATTTAAAACTATTTATATTAGTTGATTCTTGAATAAAAAATGGTATATTGTTCCAGACTTTAGCTCCATTTGTTTTAAGGTAACTTTCCATAGCGCTGCAGTTTGGAACTGGTGGTATAACATTTGTGAGTTAGACCTTCTGGTTGAGTATCGATGTCGATGAACGTCCATTCGTTACATAGGCCTAATCGTAGTGGGGCCAAACCATGTATACATTTAAACATCAAACAAGCCAAAACTAAATAACGTCTTTCGTCAAGTAATTTCCAGTTTAATTGTTAGATTAAAGATTGACCACGATAGTTTTTATATTCAAAATTATATATTTAACCAATCTAAGACTTCACAAAAAAAATTATTTAATCTGCTGTAAAAATGTATGTCTAGCAAATCGTTACTATAAATTAATAATTCTTGTTTTAAAGGGCTTAAAATATTGTGTTGTCGATTTTAATTTTAATAGGCCTAATGCTTAACGCAATAAGGCTTAACATTAGCATTGCACTCATCGCATTTTAATTCGACCCTGTAAATATTGTTAACACAAAGAATTAAGTATATGAAACCATGGTAACAAGTTAAAGGCATCTGTGGGAATTTGAGATTTGAATGATGCAATCCCGAGAGCAAATCAACTAATACTCCGCCTCACATGCCTAAAACAAGGCATCCGACCAATTCCAGTTAAATGCATTGTTGAGGATTTAATATCAAATAATAATAATAATTATGAAGCTACGATATTTAGCAGCCAGCTGCACGCTAACGCTCCGTATGCCGTGGCTTTAATCAAAGTTTACTTAAACTCTTTTAGAGTTTGCTCGATAAGAATTCTGAGCGACGAGCCATGAACAGATCTTTTGTTCTTAAAACAAAATTGCATGGGAGTGTTTTGTATATCTTAATCGACACATCACAAAATCCAGTTAATGAATTCTCGTCCGCTATAGTTTCTGCCCATCCTAGCGTACCTACGCACGCCTATCAATGGTATTTCTAGCCGAGACTTGACGTGCTACCGTTCGCGATTGTCTCACCCGGGGTCTATGAACCAGCTGTTAGACCGACGATACTTTATGAATGTGGTCAATTCTTTGTCCACAATTGTTAGAACATACATTTGTTAGGTTTCTCTTGGCCTAACTATGTCATTGTGTCTATAAACCAGAACGTACCTTTGTCAAGAGGTGATGTTTTGTGTTTGTTTCGTCATTTCGTAAGCCCTGTCTTTCGGGTACTCACCATCACTTACAATTTGCTCACTTTTATCCTGCCTCCAGCTGCTCCTTGAGGTAAAGGCAAATAAAGGAGTTGAAGAATGAAACATGGAGTGTTGATAACGGGAGATTGTCATGTGATATGCTGATTTGAATGGCACTTGAGAGGAACCTGTACATTTCTTTGTTGATAAAAATCCTATATAAATAACTATATCAACGTTTAACCAAAATATTTTTATAACTAAAATCAGAACAAACTGCACATTTAATTATATAAATTAAAGCACTGATAATATTTGGCTATGATTATTATTATCATTTCATTATTATTAATTCAGCCTATAGTTGTTTTATTATTAATATTACATAATTATTATAGTAATTGTTAATTATATGAAAATTATTATCATTATTACGGTATCTTATATTATTTTTATCTTATATTATTTTTTATTCAAATCATTATTATTAATACTATTATTGCTATAATTATAATATTATTCATAAACAAAAATTGAAGAGCAGCCTGTCTGTGTTAATGAAAATAAAAAGCGATTCAATCATATTAATATGCTCTGTTTGGACGTTGGTATTAGTTATTAATAATCATATAAAACCCTATTTGATATTCATTACTATCACGTCGCTGTGTTTCGTGTTAAAAAAAGGATTCTTACAAAATGCGGCGTTAGCGGAGGTGGGTAATATACGCCACGAATCGAGTAAGATAACTTATATTATATTTTATACATTTTAACAGGTCGGATGAATGTGAATGCGGTCATGCTGAAATTAATTATGATGTTCAAATGTTGAAATGCACACCACTGAAAGTATAGTATAGTAAACAAAAGAAAGGTAAATACAGTGTTTGTATATAGGACATAATAATACATTGTGTAGCATGGCTTTCAACGAATGTAGTCCTATAAAATAAATGAATAAAGAAATTGTGTAATAAAATGCCTCTGATGAGTTATATATAATTTAACAGTGTTAACGACTATCTTGATTTATATATATATATATAATATATATGTATATATGCTGTCTCTTATATATATATATATATATATATATATGTATGTATTGCCTTGGTTTGGCTCTGTAATCATTAGTGGTAGTGGGACTGGTTTGGGCCCTTCCTAAGCTGGTCAAACGTTTCTTTTGGGTCTATACCCCAGCTGCACTGATGAGTCCTGGAAGGCCGAATCGGATCCGTCTGCAGATATTGGGATTCCTTCCAGTGGATACTTAGTTGTTTATTTTGTCATTCTGATCGGATTTTCTCTACTGTTCCGTTTTAATTATATATATATATATATATATATATATTTTGTACTGCATAGAGCAGTGGCGGATTTAGAGGATGGCGTAAGGGGCGTACGCCCCCTCTATATTTTTTGCTAAAAATAATTGGTTTTTGTAAAACTTATCAGAAAGTTACCAAGCAAAAAATAGTGAAAATCAGATACAACTGAATTTCATGAAGGTGAGAGAGGTTTAGGAAGATACGCCCCTTGCACCCCTAACAGGGCTCTTCCCTGAGACTCCCATTATTTCGCACATTCACGCCCCTCTTTCTTACCGGGCTGGATCCGCCCCTGTAGAGGTTTTAGTTATTTTGAGAGATTTTTTTTAATTGTGGATATGCAATTAATAAGTTTTATTTGTGCTGTTGTTTGACCAAAAGACAAAATAAATCAATTCGAATAGATCAAGAGGTCTTTGAGTTCAGATCAGCACATGATATATATTATAAAGTTGTCTCATTAATTATAAAGTGTTGTAAAATTGCTATAAAATTAATGAAGTGCTCGTGAAGTAATCAAAATAATAACGATTTCTTAAAAAGATATCGCTTATATAAGGTCAACATGTACCATTTGGACGTTCGAATGTTTGCACAACTCGCGCGAAGCTACGCGAACTGCATTGGATTCTTATTGTTCTGACTCTATGATTACAATCGGTAACGAATTTATTACAGTCGGTAACGAATTTATTACAGTCGGTAACGAATTTATTACAGTCATAGTAATTTTTTTATATTCATATTTATTTTATCACAAAATTCAAGTTTTTCAGTTTAAAAAAAATCTGAATATTTTTCACTAATAATTATGGTTTACATATTTCATTAAAATGGATGGAAACTTTAGAAATATAAGCAAATTGATTCTTATTTTAATCAGCGCTGTGTTGCATTTGCGCATTCCTATGTTATTCCGCCTGTTGATTAAAAATTCTCTTGCAAGTAACGTTCACAGATTAATGAACCTTTTACCATGTTCGATCGAGAAATTTGATTAAATAATCTTTGTTAAGGCTAGCGTTAAAAACAAAAGCTGTGGTTTCTACTCAGTAAAGCTATCATTGATTACTCCATTTGCCTTTGTCCGCAGACCAAGTCGTGTGTCGTGTTCGCCAAAGCGCGTCATTAACCATCACTCCCATTGGTCGGTACTTAAGTAGGCGAGACTATACATTGCTTTCAACCAATAGGAGTTAATCGTATCTGTACTAATTTTTAGCTAAATACCCGTTCGAACGTAGCCACTTGTTCGTGTTCATCTTCTTTTAAATGAAAAAAAAATAATATATTAAGAGTTCATTTCTTCATATGTTTGAAATACCCGTTTCATATGAAAATTATTGGTTTCCAAAATACAGGCAGATATTGTTCAATTTACAAAACAATACCACCACAGAACAAACAAAGCCGGCACGCGGCTGGCTTCTATACACAAAAGCGTTTAGAGGAACAAAGGAGGCGGTACCAGCGTGCACGTTGATTGGTTGAGGCTGCATTTGAATATTGTTTAAATACCCTGGGTTTTAAATCTTGCTCGGAAGTTTTTGCTGACACTCCCCCTCATGATTCAGTG
Organism: Anneissia japonica; assembly: GCF_011630105.1. Lineage (NCBI taxonomy): Eukaryota > Metazoa > Echinodermata > Crinoidea > Comatulida > Comatulidae > Anneissia > Anneissia japonica. The sequence continues at coordinate 1,322,133 of NW_022711326.1, forward strand.
GAGACGGTTATACGTCTTAAAGATTCTCATTTCTCTTGGAAACAGATGGTTGTGTTATGAAATAAGATAAACCTGTGAATTTCTGACTGCCATATGCCAGTGTGCTTCTTCTCGGAAAGATCGATGTGTCTAATGATCAACCTATAACAAAGAACTGATAGAAGTACCGTGCTTGATTTGATTTGCTGTCATTCCTATACGAATCATTCAGAACTATCTTCCGCCGCTGTTCTAGCTTGCTGCAGGTGGTAACAGCAGAATCTTGCATCTTATAGGACAAGTTGATCGTACAAAATGCCCAGAGGATTTCTTGTGAAACGCAATAAAAAGACATCGCTTGTGTCCTACCGATCGCGGTCATCGGATGACGAACACGACGACTTTTTATCGGAGAAAGTAGGTTTGTCGCAGCAACATTCGCCCTATAAGCCATTTCATTCTCCGGATTCCGGCTACGGCCAAAGTCCAATAACGATCCCAAGTGCTGAATATGGAGCGTTTGTATTTGAAACGGAATCGGTTCAGAGTATACCTAGCCCTACGCCATCGGTCCGATCACTACCATCACCAGTATCGTCAAGAAATTCCCCTGTTACTAATTTGCCGAGCCTAGCGTTATCTGCTGTGTCTGCACCATCGACACCTAAACAACAGGCAGCAACAAGTTTGCAGGGGAGTCCAGTTCAGTCGCTGAAAAGGCCGTTTACAGACACCATGGTCAAATCGCCACCAAAAGCAAAGAAGTCTAAGTACAAGGCGGCACGAAAGTTGAATTTTAGTGAGCAAAACAATTCACCTGTAAACGGGACGATTATTATGGCGGATGAGGACGTGCAAGATGATGCAAACCAAAATACCAAAGACGCTAAAAAGACCAGCAATGCAGGTGATATAGTCTGCCAGTTGTGCAGGGGGAGTTTTAATGATCCCCTATCGCTTGCTCAGCACAAATGTTCAAGAATTGTACATGTTGAATACCGGTGTCCCGAATGCGACAAGGTTTTTAATTGTCCCGCAAACTTAGCCTCACATCGGAGGTGGCACAAACCGAGACCCCAAACCGTCTCCCGTCAAACAAACTCATCGCATAGAATTCTACCAGCTGGCATGAAAACAAACTCAAAACTCTTACATATTGACGGAAACATGAGCCCGAGAAAGGCAACATCACCGTTGTCGGACACTACAAGTTTAAGCGACCGCAGTACTCCAAGCCCTAGATCGCCCGTCGAAGGTCCAGATGAGCGGACGTACGAATGCGAATTATGTGGGAAGAGGTTCCGTCGTCAGGGGTACTTACGAAAACACATGCAACAGCACGGCGAGTCGCATAATCATCCATGTCAGTATTGTGGCCGCGTTTTCGATAGCTTGACTTCCAGAGAAAAACATTTGCTCACGCACTTGTCATCACCCCAAGAAGTTGTCTGTAATATTTGCGGTGGTGTATTTTTTGATAAGTTAGCGTTACAACAGCACGCAAAAATGCACGAAACTCGAGATACGTACAACTGTAAGTATTGTATCAATTCGTTTCCGTCCCCCAATGGACTCACTCACCACTTGAACAAATGCCATTCTGTTGACAATCGAAACGTTCTCCTTCTACACGTTCCCCGTATGGGACAAGAAATCGAACGCAGTATGATTTCTGCATAAACATATTATATTAAAATGTAAAAAGAATAATTTTAATATATTATATACATTTTAATGTTTTTACACTTTTCCTATTTCCATACAATAATTATCACATAAGCCTTATCTAAATACTTCAGATATATTTGTAAGGAAACAACTTTTTAAAGACTCCTAAAGATAATGTTTTCTGATGGTGGTTGTAAAGATATTAAATCAAGTTTTGAGAAAAAGAGACACCGTCCCCAGTAGATTTATACTTCATTTACCATATTTAGGTTAATGCGAATTATCCCACTTTGATTGAACGTTTCCGCTTCTAAAACGATTTAGATACTTTAGGCCTCCTATTCTAATGTTCGAATATGAAAGATGTAAATACCGTATCAATTATATTAGCTGCGGGGGATTATTGGTACGGGAAAACTATTTCCGCGTACTGATATTGGGGGGGGGGGGGGGGGGGGGGAACGGGGGGGGGTGGTGGGGATACAGCCTGCTTTCATTGTATTTCATGTGCTTGTATATATTTTTTTATTTTTAAATGTTTTATAAGTCAATACGCTGTCTGTTGGGGTATATGGCGAAAACGTCATATGATAGTGCCAACAGACCATTGGTATACCTATATAGTGTCTTAAATATGTGTTCTATAATTAAGAAGAATATAATTTCTGTATTTTTGTAAAGATCTTAAAACATTATAATCTATGGTGTGGAATTCCAGTCACGTGATCTGTATTTCATAAAGAAAATTTTGCGTTAGCGAATGTTAATGGAACTAACGAGTTTCATTTCGGGGCTGCCTTCACACATTAATGCATGCAGTTAAAATAAAACATCCATTGCTTACTTCAATGATTTGCTATGATGTAGCGCAATTGTCACACGCGCGACTAATTGACTACGTCAACTGGTGAGACGGCCACTTTACGACTTGTTATTAGATGTTAGTTCATAATTGCCTTCTCTTATTAACCTGTCACCTGTCAATAATTAACAATGTATAATTGTCACTTGATAATTGTGACTGATGATACTGATTTTATTAGGGTGCCTTTAAAAACTTACGTGTCGATATTTGAAAGTAATATTACACAGTAATTACAGAACATTCATATTCGAACGGAGGTGAATTTTTACAGGTGGCGGTTGTTCCTAAAACAAAAGAAAGTAGGCCTAATCCACCATAAGTTAAACCTTCATGTTAAGAAATATATTAACAGTGCACACATACGATGCATGACCCTAATTCTGCCATTTTTCATCTCTTTTAAAAGACAATTTCTAAAAGTGCAATTATTTAGTAATAATTATTTATTAATTATAATTCAACATTAGTTTAACTATTATTATTATTTTTATTTGGGTTTTATCCCGAATAATTCATAATATTATTTGAATACGCAAATGTATATTTGCGCATGCGTGGTCGGGCACATAGCAATATGTAATGAGGACGCAGAGTCGCTTAATTTAATTTGACTATATATCCTTATTTAAAAAACATTCCTTAACATATAAGTCTATATTGATGACAATATTCAGTGCAACATTTTAATACTTTTCTAAGCTTTTATACAAGTGAATACTTGTTATGTTAGGCCTATAATTTGTTAATTATTTTATATTGTTACTTATTATGTTTTATGTGAATCTACCATATACAATATTTCACCATGAAAAACTTCAAAATGTAATTTTCAAGATGAAAGTTAACATTTTATTTATACAACTAAGATTTTCTATAGGCCTATTATTGATCATGTATTATTAATCTTTTGAAAGGGAATCTTAGAATTATAATATTTTAGCAGATCTGTGTTAAATTATGTTTTGTAGGCTTAGGCCTAGATAATAAGTAAGGTCAATTTAGCGTTCCTCATAATGAATAAAAGTAGGTATAACTAAGTATAGGCCTACGTATATTCAGTTTTCTGGGTTTTTTTTCTAATCAGGAATGTGTGTGAACTATTGAAAACCTACATCAAATCTTGCATCCGGCCAACTAAGGGTCGGTTGCAATGTCCAATCGAAATTGCCGTCTTATTAATACTCTGATCATGACAACTCATTAATTGTTTTTTTTTTCTATCGTTTTAGTTTTTTGTAAACTTGATAACTCTTTGTAAAAGTACAATGGAATCGAATGAGTTGAATCACAGAGTAATTATGTTTATTACTATATATAGAGGCCTTTGATCTAAATGATGAATAAAATATTGCCAGTTATTTGGAAATGTGTTTATTTTTTTCATGTGTATGGAATGTGTAACGATGTGACATAACAGTGTATGTAGATAGCTTATTTTGAAGTGTTGATTTGCTTGAGAGCCAAACACGAAGAAGATAGGCACAATAATGGTTTAACAAAAAATGAAACTAAAATGCTTAACACCGATTTGTGAGATAGTGGCCTAGATTTGGTAGTTGAGTAGTATAGTGTTTGTTTTCAAGTTAAATTTGTATGTTTATCATATGGCTACACATTTTATATAGGCCTATGCTTAATTTATATATTTTAGTAAATTATTACCTTACAATTAAAACTTACAAAAAAAATCCCTAATTTTCCTGGTAATCAATTCAAAGTTTTTCGGAGTAAGGGAAAACTATTTGTCTAAAGAGATCAAGAGGGGAAGGAGTGACTATCAATTACTTTGGCTGATAGTACATCTTACATAGAGGCATTGTTATTGTTATAATAACATTAATCACGATGATAATGATGATGATGATGATTTGTCTAAATAGATCAAGAGGGGAAGGAGTGGTTATCAATTACTTTGGCTGATAGTACATCTTACATAGAGGCATTGTTATTGTTATAATAACATTAATCATGATGATAATGATGATGATGATGATGATTTGTCTAAATAGATCAAGAAGGGAAGGAGTGGTTATCAATTACTTTGGCTGACAGTACATCTTACGTAGAGGCATTGTTATTGTTATAATAACATTAATCATGATGATAATGATGATGATGATGATTTGTCTAAATAGATCAAGAAGGGAAGGAGTGGTTATCAATTACTTTGGCTGACAGTACATCTTACGTAGAGGCATTGTTATTGTTATAATAACATTAATCATGATGATAATGATGATGATGATGACGACGACTACCGTACATCGACGACTATGATGATGGTCAGGATGAGAGTGATGATGATGACAATGATAAAAAAAACAACCCCAACAATAGCTAACAAGAAACAATAACTAAAACAACAATAGATATGGTTATTATAATTAATGTTATATTAATTATGAAATGATAATAAATATAATTCACATTCTAAGTAAAACATTATAATTATTAAATATCATTATATTATTAAATATCATTACTGTAATTAAAATACATGTTCGCATCATCATAATTTTTAATAATTTTATTTATGAAATAATAATAAATATAAATCACATTATAAGTAAAACATTATAATTATTAAATATCATTATATTATTAAATATCATTACTGTAATTATAATACATGTTCCCATCAAAATTTTTATTAAAATTTTAATATTGTTAAATGATATTTATAGCTTCTAGTTTACAAAAGAATAAAATTACAATATTTTATTGTCTCTATTTATCTCATATTTTATTAACAAATAAAATTCGTGTAATATATTATATGACTTTTCCTATTTTAATATGTGTTAATATCAACGTATTGTGCTTGTATTATTACCCAGTTATTTACTTTAATGATACCAGCAAACATCTTTAAAACGTATTGAATTGAAGGATTAATGATATCAACCAATCGGGGTTATTATATCAAAGTATACGCTTATGGTAAAACTGAGGATATAACTATTAAAGAGGACCATAATATAGTGTAGAATTCATGCTGAGGAAATCTGGTTGTACAGAGAATGTCAACTGATATCATCGGTTCCTTTTATATTCATTATAATCATTGAAACCATAAGCAGTGTCGAAACGGGTTTAATGTTTTCATGATAAAAGTTGCAGACTCGTCTCACTATGAGGCTTAATTTATAAACAAAATATCCACGGTTTCTGGGAGAGCAAGGGCACTAGGGTGTGACCGTCATTTCGGAAACTATTTTAGGAGGCCTAATAAAATTGGCAACTTTGAGAGACAAAAAGAAATCACAACATTGGCCTATACTTTGTTACACGTTACAGATTAAAATTGATTCCGCCTACTTTGAAGTGCGCATGCCAATATAGAGAGTTAGCCAAATTTGCATATTGGTACAATCGAATACGCTGCCCTTTCAAAATGATAATAAATATAATTCACATTATAAGTAAAACATTATAATTATTAAATATCATTATATTATTAAATATCATTACTGTAATTATAATACATGTTCGCACCATCATAATTTTATTAAAATTTTAATATTGTTAAATGATATTTATTGCTTCTAGTTTACAAAAGAATAAAATTACCATATTTAATGTCTCTATTTATCTCATATTTTATTAACAAATAAAAATCGGGGTTATTATATCAAAGTATACGCTTATGGTAAAACTGAGGATATAACTATTAAAGAGGACCATTATATAGTGTAGAATTCATGTCGAGGAAATCTGGTTGTACAGAGAATGTCAACTGATATCATCGGTTCCTTTTATATTCATTATAATCATTGAAATAAGCAGTGTCGAAACGGGTTTAATGTTTTCATGATAAAAGTTGCAGACTCGTCTCACTATGAGGCTTAATTTATAAACAAAATATCCACGGTTTCTGGGAGAGCAAGGGCACTAGGGTGTGACCGTCGTTTCGGAAACTATTTTAGGAGGCCTAATAAAATTGGCAACTTTGAGAGACAAAAATCAAACAGGGCATTTTTAGGCCTGTTCTTCACAAATATTCAAATGATATCAGTATAGAGCGTACACTGATACTGTATACCGTAACTAAGCCTGCATAAAAGTCGATCTGGACCTTCTCGTCTCGTTAACATGATAACTATTTAGTGAACATTTCGAAATTGTTTGGCATTGAACAATGTTACCACCATAATGACATGATAATTATCGGTTAAGGATCAAAATAATTCTCTGGGAGGATAGAGTATGCCGATTCTACTACAACATATGGAAATAGTTAATATCATATACTTGTAGGCCAAAAAAAAAAGAATAGCCAGCGATGTTGTTAAAGTTGATGATGTAAACTATGGTCGAGCTTTGTTTAATCGAGTACGACTTAACGGGACCGCCAAGAGTAACATTTCTATCTTCTGATTTTCAAGAAATGTTTAAGTGACTATTAACCATGATTTCGAAGAAGCCTTTTTTGAATGAAAAGTGTTTTTCCGTTAAAAACTATAAGCCACAGTATATTATAGATGAGGCCTATAGACCCAGGAGACATCTGGCGTTTCAACAGCAAAGCAAAAGCGTTAGGGATACGTATCGATATAATTGTAATTTGTACGTATGAATATCGAAACTCCCTAATCTAATTTGCACCGTACTATCAGATGAATTTGTTGCCTTACTTGCATCAATCAGATCCAATATCGAGTCAATTTGTCGAGTGTCACAACACATTACCGTATTCTATTGAAAGTTAATGATTTATTTTTATTCAACACGTTCAGAGAAATAATGCGCAATAGATAGGGGAGTATAGAATTACGCAACAGTCCATTATTCGTTCTTTTGCAACATGTTTTTAACCTTCATCAAGTACATTAACTTTTTATATCGCTGCGATGATTAACGCTTCGGTCCGCGATGATGTCAATTAAATGTAGGTCTTACATATATATATGTATAGGCACAGGGGTTATATATATAATAT
>NW_022711326.1:1329765-1332530 GCF_011630105.1 Anneissia japonica
ATATATATATATATATATTGTTTTATGTTTGATACTATGACAATAAACTCGATCTGTTTGTTTTCTGATTCCACTTCCAGGAAATTAGTTTACACTTATCGGTGTATAAGTACTTATGAAAGAAAGCCTACATGATATATATTTCCTTGAGGTAAATCAAGATGAATATTAATAACACTTAATAAATATAAATTATGCAAATACCGGTACACAATAAATAAAAATTATAACAATATTTAAGTTAACAATATATGACAATATATATATACTAGTTAATGTATTTCTGTAAATGTTTAGGCCTAAGTGATTAATTAATTTATTAACTTCGGTTTTAATACAAACAATGGAAATGACATCAAAGGCAAAAAGCAAGAATAATGTGTGGGCTTGCGTTGGAAATGGATAACCTATTTCATCGATTTAATTCCAATCAGGGACAAGTACTAACATTTTCCGCAGCATGGGACGCCAAATTCCTGGACGCGTGGCATCTTTACTCCTCTGCAAGGGTATTAGCACAAACAGTATTTAAAGGTGATTGTCATACTTGAGATGAATCTTGGCCTCAACTCCTCATCAATCATCTGCCGTAACACGTTCCTTTAGGCCTACTTCCAAATGGATTAAGTTGGATAAGTTAATAGGTCTTCCACGTTTGACTCATTTGTTTCCCAGAACAATGATGGGGCACGCGAACTGTATCTTATTATCACGGAGGTACTTGAAACTCAATGGTAGCCCTATTATAAAGAATCACCGTTTTGTCTCCTGCAATGGGTCTACCCCTATCTCTTCCTTGTCTTAAGTAGTTTTATTCAATCAGGATTATACCTGTGATGTCCCTTTGTTGTTGTTGCTGCTACAACAGGTTGTTAATTATAAACTGCCTGCATGTTCCTTCACAAAGGAATGTTTGGACTTCGCATTGGACAAAGGTTGAAGTTGGTTTAAAAATTTAATCTTTGTTTAAAAAAATTGAATTAATAAAATATTTATGATGATATTATTATGATGATATGATCATTTTGCTAATGATGGTGATGAATGATAATAATACAATAATGATAGTAATAATGTTGATAATGGTGAAGATAATAACAATGGTGATGTTATTACGATGGTGATGACGATAATGACGATAATGATGATAATGATGATGATGATGATGATGATGATTTTAAGTATAGCAAATAAATCTCATGTTAAAGGGCGTAACTAAACATCAACGCCGGGATAAGACCAATCCCAACATGTTATCAGTCTGAGGAAAGGTACCTGATTGGACCAGAAACGATACTGAGGTAATAGTTATTATTATTATTATTATTATTATTATTATTATTATTATTATTATTATTATTATTATTATTATCATTATCATTATCATTATCATTATCATTATCATTATCATTATCATTATTATTATTATTATTATTATTATTATTATTATTATTATTATTACTATTATTATCTCTGTTGGTTCTAATAAAAATGAAAAAATAATCCAGCTATAATTTTACAGAACCAGATGAAATTCTTCAATGATTCACTTTAAGCAGTTTCTGGTCATCATTGGCTGACACTTGTGGGCTACTAGCTACTTAATCACATCACAATCAATCACAGCCCGACATTTTCAGGATATTTTCAATTTCAACAAGCATAAGACGATTACGGTTTCACCGTCATTAGGCCCTAAACTTTCCATTGCATCAACGGTACTTGACAGGCCTAATAAGAACTATAAAAATATTCAATTATACATGCAAGTGATCTCAATACAAAACAAATAGGCCTACCCCTATTTTTATGACAATTTCAGCATTAGCTTTAAAAAAAATAATGGTAATTTTTAAGAAGTGACCTGAAAAAAAAAAGAATTTCTTGCATTGGGCCTAAAACCCACGAACTTTATTCGTGCAGCAGAGTACGGTACGAGACTCGGACTGTAAAAAGATATTATATAATTGAAATACTAATTAAAACGATGCCTAAAACTATGACAATAAAGACACGGCAAGCACGTAGTGTGTCTGTATTTCCAGAATAAAACGATGTTCTTATGAAGATGTAATTGGTGGGTTAGATGCGAACTGAAAAAAAGATAAAAAAAAAAAAAGGTGGCAAAACCACGGTTGTTATTGAAGGCAATTTATTGATGTTATAATATAACAAAACGAAAAAAAAAACAAAAAAAAAACAACAAAAAACCCGGGTAACTATAGCTAAAGTTACCGTATATAAAAGAAACACGGGTTTTATTCATAATTAATCACAGTCCAACATTTATTACAATTTTAGTGTCGTTGAAAGCCCTCTCAATAGTGTGCATTGTCCTTGGGTACGGTATCTCTGGGTAATAATACGAATGAGCACAATGCAACATAATTTGTGTGAATTATTTTATTCATATTAGGCACACAACACATACACCAAGGATTGTCAATAACGAATATATCACTGTCTTCCTCCATGGTCCTACTTAGTACGTGACAATCCCTTACACAAAACAAACACACACACACGGTGCTTTACACAAACTAAATCTCAATATTAAGTTTAAAGAGTGGAGTTGTTTTTGGTACTGAAAAAAGATCCTGCAACACCGGCAATCATCTTTATCACAAAGCTATTCAACTCTACTGTGTATGTGCCATATATAATTATAGATACTCCATATAAATATATAAGCCAATATATACTATATGCATAATACTAACATCAAATAATCATGTATATATATATATATATATATATATATATAT
>NW_022711326.1:1332592-1337485 GCF_011630105.1 Anneissia japonica
CATTGGGATTCGATGGATACACTTCTGTCTCTTATACACATATATCATCATCATCAAAGAAAGGTAAATGTGGTGTTCGAATAAAGGATATGATGGTACATCGTAGCGTAGCTCTCAACGAATATTGCCCTATAAATACCTCCGACGAGAGGCGATTCTATTTGATTTATATATATATTTATTTACTAATATCTTTAGCCAGGATGACACAATCATTTTAAAGAAATGTTTTTCATTGTGGTCCTGGAAAAAAGAAAAAAATAAATAAATAATAATAATAATATTAGTATTAATATTCTGAATAGTACTTAAGTAAAGAGTTTCTAATAGTGATTTATTAAGAAACCCTGACATTTTGCCCAACATTGTAATTTTAAATCCCACATTTTTAGAAATATTGTGCACATGTTGTTTCCAACTTAGAGTGTCGTCAATTATAACTCCTAGGTACCTTATGCTGGAAACTTGTTCAAGTTTTGTGTTATCAAGAACAATATTTAACAATTATATAAATTATATAAATATAACTTATATAAATATATATATATATATATTGTGTATATATATTGTTTTATATCACATATTGTACAATGGTGTGAGATCCGTTTGCCAGCTTTGTCTAGACATTGTATTCAGAATTTACTCAACGCTCCCTGCGCTTATACATTACACAACGCACTTTGTCAACTTTTATTTCAGTAAATACTTATATCAACACTCGCATATCTGTATTAATGACATCAAATTAGACGGCAACTTATACAACGTGCGATTGAGTTGAACGATTTTGTCGTCCGTCCACCAATTTCTTGTCTGCCATTCATGAGCTGTTTATTGTAAGCTTTTATATTATGTGGTAAGTTCAATTCAACAATTAAACAAAGTATTATTCATAGTCACTGCGGTGCGATGCGGATTCCATTTAAGCCAAATTTGAGAACTAAATTTAGTGAGTATTTTGACCTCATACGGTAAATTCTGTGTCATCTGACGTTAGGTTTTGTTACAGATAGGCCTACTATCAGCTGAGACAGTGAGAATAAAGTCTCCATTGGGATTCGATGGATACACTTCGACTCAGAAGTGTCTCACCGCCGCCCGCAGTACTATTTCACTTGCACGATACGCTATAAACTTTTATGTCACTAAAGAATAACGATTGAGCTCAAATGGGCGAGAAATTAACGATATAGTTTTAGAACAAAGGAGTCATCGAGCTTCGACAATCTGGGTGATGGTAGGTATGTCTAACAAAGGGCACGAAATCGCTGAGCGAGGCCTGGTTCACAAAAGGCAACGACAAACTGTGTCCACATATTGTGTCATCTCAGCCAACTCCAGTAACTAATCAACGACACTTTTAGCTTTTAGGTTTCAATAAGTAATTTTGATTGCCGGTTTAGATTTATTTTCGTCAACAGAACTGTCACAACAGTTCTGAGCTGCAACCAGTTCAAAATTATTGAAGATTACTCGTGTTTACATTTGCACAAAGGAAGATCAAATTTAGTCACGACATATAGGAATGCACAGAGGAATCCAGTACGGGCATTTCATAAACATTATCGATTAATCGAACCCAATTCTTTAAAGAACAAAGCATAAAGGATGCAGCATATACACTGGATTCGGGCGTGAAATTTGAGTCTGTACGTTAGTGTCAATTTTAATGAAGTAACGCAGTAAAGGGCTATGGTTTTTAATAGCGTTTAATACATTGGATCGCTAAGAATGGCACGTTTTAATACAGCGGAACTAAATGTCATTTGTTCAACACTAATTGTTGTAGGCAGAATCATGTTCAAGGCGATCTGCACTGTATGGTGGTTATAGTTCCCTGCCCTCCATGCCATTCGACGTTGTCATCACCATCATCTTAGTCACTATTATCATCATCATCATCATCATCATCATAAGCAATATTATTATTATATTATATAACATTTTCATTATTATCATCATTATCATTATCGTTGCATTTTTATCATTATAATTACAGTACTAATTCCCGTCGTTAATATTACTAGGCCTAATTAATATTAGGCCTATATTAGCTATTTAACAATATCATCATTGTATGTATGTATGTATGTATGTATGTATGTATGTATGTATGTATGTATGTATGTATGTATGTATATATATATATATGTATGTATGTATGTATGTATGTATGTATGTATGTATGTATGTATGTATGTATGTATGTATGTATTTATAGTGTTCGGCGCGGCCAGTTCCTTTCCATGCCGCCTTTTATCCTCTCAACCACGGGTACCCATTTATACTCCTGGGTAGAGACAAAACGTATGCCTAGATAAAGTGCCTTGCCCAAGGACACAAGCGACTTGCACAGCGAGGTCTAATTTTAATCTATTTTCCTATTATTACAAGCATGCCATGTGCAAATTTATTGCATATTTATATTCATTATTCATTCAGGCGTGTGAGCTTAAGTTATAACCGTATTCAAAATCTGAAATTGTTAACTTTATTTTAATTTTTAAATTGCTCCGTTGTAGCATAAGATGCATAATGTTTATTCTTCTTTACGTACTCTGTCAATTATGTAGTAGTCTACATAACCGTAGATTGACAACACTAATGTGAGTTATTGGATAACCCCAATGATATATCCATTCGTTGCTTCCTGGTTAATGACTCAGTATCATTTGTGACTCATTTAAAATGATAAAATTTGATATAGCTTTTTAAGCTCTAAAGCCAACTAGAAATATTAAACAAAACGCAAAGCGTATGCACTTCAATCCATTTCCTAGATAGAAAAACATGGTTGTAATGCCATGTTGACTGTGAAACTATGGGGACATACCAAAAAGTGATTTGTAAGTTGTAAATTTTCAATGCGTTTTCTTCCTTGTTTTTTTGTCTGAATCCTTTGTTTATTTTTTTTCTTTTTTTCGTCAATTATTTGAAACCAAATAAAAAGAAACATTAAGCTCCAGCACGGAATTTACCCCAAATCAGAACAGCAACTAAAACATTTTTTGTCAAATTCGCACATCTATCCTAATGTGCCTATACAGTTTTTCTCAGAAACAACAAATTTCTAATAAATTACTAGTATTAAATTTTGTTTATTCGTCTCAAATATGGACAGGAAATCCAAAAATGAACTTGTTTTTCGAATTGTATATTACCTCTCAACTATCACAATGTTCATTTTATGTAGCCTCTGCAAAGACTACAAGAGTATAAGTCGAAATACGTTCTAATAAATCTTAGTGTTTCTAAAATCAACATTGAAGGTATCTAGATAAATGACTATATATATATACAAAAGCACTTAAAATAATATTTCAATGTCTATCACTTAAATCAGACTTAATATTTAGAATTTAGAAAAATGCAAACACAAAAAAGTATACTACCAGAGGTCGTATATTAAATGTTAATATATCTTCAATGTTTAAGGTTTCTTTAATCACACCAGTATTACACCAGGCCCATTTATAATTGAATATCAAATACCTCCACAGTTTGACTTAGTTACTGGTTGGTTTCAAACTTTTATGAGGCTTATGTGTCTTACAATACCGTAAAAGCGGACACAAATCACGCGAAAATTTTGTCGCAAACAAAGTAGGCCTCATTATAGTTAAGACTGGCAGATTATCTTATTTGTCATCATGTTCGCTGGGAATATGCCGAGAATAATACTGAGAATTTATTGCAAAATTTCCTTCCTACTTAGATTCCTTTGTTGTAGTAATATTTATTTTAAAAGAATGTGGAGTTTTTGTTTCCGTTTTTATAATGAAAAGATTGTAGGAACATGAATTAATAATAATTAAAAAAGCAAAAAAAAACAAAAACTATAGAATTGTGTATAGAAGTTCTCATCTAAGACTAAAAAATCGTCAATTTATATATAAAGGCCTATATATATACTATTTATGTTTATTCACTCTCATATATCTATCATATATACCGTATATATATATATATATCAATTATTATTTACTTAAATTATTAAAATTATTTATTAAAATTATATTATTAATGACGGTGAAAAAAATTATTTAATATTTTATTATAAAATCAAGTAATAAATTAACATTTATTACGTTAAACACAAATATTTTAACATCGAAAGTTAATCATGTCTTATATTCATGCCATCAATCTTTTGACTGACGCGGCTGCAAAATCACTTTTATCAGTATAATAATGTCAATGCCAAGCACATCATAATACATAGTCCTAGTATAAATATGCATCTATAATTCTTATAGAAGCAACTACTTAAACCCGAAGTTGTCCTTAATTAACAAATATCTTCTCAACCTTACTATCGTAAATTACGCGCCCATTATTTCCTCGATCACGTGAAAGGGTCGTAGATTTCCGGACATTTTATAACAAAGATTACTCCATCAAATCTGCTCCTCTCTCATCTTTGATGCGTTGTCGGTTATTATCACTTCAAATGCGAATTACAAAACAACGCTTATTATCAGCTAAAACGGTGGACGCGAATCACGGCTCACGCCTTTACATAACTTCTCTTGTTCGGTGTGACATAATTTCACAGCTCGAAGGTCAATGAGACTGTTGATTCGGCTATGTGACGAATACTTGATTCCATATTAGCTTTGAAGTGCCTTAAAACGCGTTATGTCTAGTAATGCACATCCTCGAAGGCCATCCTCTTCAATGCTACTCGTAATGAAATTACAACACTCTAATGCTTTTTCATAGTAAAATGCAAGCGAACGAATAATAGAAACTATTTATATATCCATTAATCATGTCTTCATAGCTCTAGGTCTATGGGGGTATAAATAGATACAGACCTGCATAGAAGTGCATATCATATTATCATTAATACAATATACATATAATATATATATATATAATATATATATATAT